>NC_134688.1:21552838-21852838 GCF_050947455.1 Rhinoderma darwinii | reverse complement strand
GCTTTACAAATGTTGGGGTGCTTTTTCTTCTTTATTCCTTGTGAAAATGAAAAATGTTGATCAAAAACTACATCTTATTGGAAAAAAATAACATTTTTCATTTTCACTGCTTAATTCTAATTAATTTAGCAAAAAACCTTTGGGGTAAAAATTCTCACTATACCCCTAGACGTTTCCTAAAGGGGTGTAGTTTCCCAAATGGATACACATTTGGGGTGTTTCCACTGTACTAGTACTACAGGAGCAGAACAAATGCGACATGGTGCCCAGAGACCATTGCAAAATCCAAATGGTGCTTCTTCTCTTCTGAGCCCTACCGTGTGTCAAAACAGCAGTTTATGACCACATATGGGGTACTGTTTTACTCGGGAGAAATTGCTTCACAAATGTTGTAGTGCTTTTCCTCCTTTAGTCCTTGTAGAAATGAAAAAAAAATAGCTAAGCCTACATTTTCTGTAAAAAATTTAATTTTCATTTTCACAGCCTACTTAATTCCTGCAAAACACCTGTAGGGTCAAATGCTCACTGTACTCATAGATAATTTCCTCAAGGGGTATAGTTTCCAAAATGTGGTTACTTGTGGGGAGTTTCCACTGTTTTGTCCCCTCAGGGGCTCTGCAAATGCGACATGGCCTCCGCAAACCATTCCTGCTAAATGTTAGCTCCAGAGCCAAATGCCGCTCTTTACCTTCTAAACCCTGCCGTGTGTCCAAACAGCCGTTTAGAATCACGTATAGGGTATTGTTTTACTCAGCAGAAATTGATTTACAAATGTTGTGGAGCTTTTTCTCCTTTAGTCCTTGTGGAAATGAAAAACAAAATTGCTAAACCCACATTTTATTTGAAAAAAAATTAGATTTTCATTTTCACAGCCTACTTCTAATAATTTCTGCAAAAAACATTTGTTGTCGAAATTATCACTATATACCCCTAGATAATTTCCTCAAGGCGTGTAGTTTCCAAAATGGGGTCACTTGTGGGGGGTTTCCACTGTCTTGTCCCCTCAGGGGCTTTGCAAATGCGACATGGCCTCCGCAAACCATTCCTGCTAAATTTGAGCTCCTAAAGCCAAATGGTGCTCTTTCCCTTTTAAGCCGTGCTGTGTGTCCAGACTGCCGTTTATGACCCCCATGCTGGGTACTGTTTTGCTCGGGAGAAATTGCTTTACAAATTTTCGCCATTCGTACTTGTAGAAATGAAAAAAAAATTAGCTAAACCTACATTTTATTTGAAAAAATGTAGATTTTCATGGCCTACTTCCAATAATTTCTGCAAAAAAACGGTGGAATAAAAATGCACACTATACTCCTAAATAAATTCCTCGAAGGGTGTAGTTTCCCAAATGGGGTCACTTTTGGGGGATTTCCACTGTTTTGGCACCACAAAACCTCTTCAAACCTGACATGGTGCCTAAAATATATTCTAATAGAAAGGAGGCCCCAAAATCCACTAGGTGCACCTTTGCTTCTAAAGCCGGTGTTTCAGTCCTTAAAGGAACAGTGTCATCACAAATTATTTTTTTATATGTTAAAGATGTTAGTGCTTTATTAAAAACGTTTATATTTATTTGTGTGTTTGTGTTTTACTTTTTCTTATTTTTACACTTTTTCTTCCCTATGGGGGCTGCCATTTTTTGTTCCATTTCTGTATGTGTCGATTAACGACACATACAGACATGGAATACGGCAGCCACAGTCCCATAGGGACTGCGAACGGCTCCCGTCCCATTCACTTGTGTGTACGGCGTCTGTGTGGGAACTGCGCATGCGCCGCTCCCACACAGTCCAATTTGAAATTGCCGCCGTCCGGCGCCATTTTCCTGTGGACCGGAAGTCGCGGCCGGACAGTAATATTACTACTTCCGGTCGCGGCTTCCGGACTTGTGCACTTGGACCAGCGGCAGCAGACGGAGCGGACGGGCCGGAGGGAGCCGCGGCGGCAGGAGCAGGTAAGAGATTTCAATGTATGTTCGTGTTTGTGTGTGTTTACTACTGTATGTAAACCTACTACACTGTGTGTTAGCTCAAAAAATGGCGACACACAGTGTAGGAGGTTACACCGTTCAAACCCCTCGTTTATCCCGGCACTAGCCAGGATAAAGGAGGGGGGGGATGCTGAGAGCTCACTAGAGCGAGGGCTTTTTACCCAATTTTGCAATGCTGCAATTTTGGGAATAGCTCCATCTAGTGACCAGAAATTGGAAATGTTATAAATTAGAATTAATTTATAATATTTCCTGACTCGTGAAAAAAATAAAAAAAATTTGAACAATGTTTAATCACCCACACACTAAATGTTTAATTTTTTAAAAAAAAACATGTTTTTCTGGCAACACATTCCCTTTAAGCACACTAGGGCCACATGTGGGATATTTCCTAAAACTGCACAATCTGGGCAATAAATGATGTGTTGCGTTTCTCCAGTAAAACCTTCTGTGTTACAAAAAAAAATGCATTACAAATGAATTTCTGCAAAAACAAATGAACTTTGTAAATTTCACCCCTACATTGCTTTAATTCCTGCGAAATGTCTAAAGGGTTAAGAAACGTTCTAAATGTTGTTTTGAATACTTTGAGGGGTGGAGTTTTTAAAATCGGGTGACTTATTGGGGGTTTCTAATATATAAGGCCGTCAATGCCACTTCACAACTGAACTGGCCCGTGAAAAAATAGCCTTTTGAAATTTTCTTGAAAATGTGAGAAATTGCTGCTAAAGTTCTAAGCCTTGTAACGTCCTAGAAAAATAAAAGGATGTTCAAAAAATGATGCCAATGTAAAATAGACATATGGGGGATGTTAATTAGCGACTATTTTGTGTGGTATAACTGCCTGTCCTACAAGCAGATACATTTAAATTTAGAAAACTGCAAATTTTTGCAATTTTTCGCTAAATTTGGGTGTTTTTCACAATTAAATACTGAATGTATTGCCCAAATTTTACCACTAACTTAAAGTCCAATGTGTGATGAGAAAACAATCTCAGAATCGCTTGGATCGGTAAAAGTATTCCGAAGTTATTACCACATATAGTGAAACATGTCAGATTTGAAAAATGAGGCTCTGTCAGGAAGGTCAAAAGTGGCCAAAGCGGGAAGGGGTTAATAACTGGGGGCATCCAGCCTACTGATCCCTAAGGGTAAACATATTACCCGGTCTCTACCTATATTTTATTTTATGTGTGCGCTTTGTAATATCTTAAACATATTAAATAAAAGTTACTTTTTATCTTTTACAGTAGCTTTTCCCAATTTTCCTCCCTTTCCCTCTTTTTTTTCTCCCTAGATTCTGTTCTTCACCTTCGACTCCTTACAAGTAAGGGGTCTAGGTTGAAGGGTCGGATTACCATGTCAAAGTTTCCAGAGTAGTCGTCAATTGGTAGCAAGTGTGCTGCAGGAGGCAGGTGAAGGAGTAATGAAGACAGGTTTGACTCCGAAAGAGCGGATCAAGATAAGCCAGAGAAACAAGCCAGAGGAGCAGCGCAAGACATAAACAGGAGACAAGTTTAACATTTGGAAGTTGAACTTCAAGTACTAGACGCCAACCAGAAGTAGCAAGACATAGGCAAAATCATAGAGACCAAAAGTGCCCGCGACAAGCAGAGAGCTGGTGGTCAGGAGCAAGAGAGTGGATTTGGTTCGGGACGAGGTGAGAAGCAGCGTGAACCAGTACTGTCTACAGATGGGTGGCTCTGGTTTGGCCAGGGTGCCATCAGGATAGTATATGTGGTACTGCCCTAAGGGGACACTCATAAGCTACTTATAGAAACATGGAAAAGCTATGTAGGTAATCTAAAGCAAAAAAATAAAGGAACAAACCTATAATGAAGTGTATGTACTTTGGTTGGCGTTTCACCTTATATTATTTCTTCTTTTCTTGTCTAGTTATATAGATACATTTTTATCTTTTTATTTCTTTTGTTGGTCTTAAGATTTCGCTAAGTATTATATATAAAATCCTTGACTCAGTCAGTAAAAAGGCAAAACTATAGCTATGGCTTATGATCAAAGGGAATCATTTATGGAACCAGTGCTGTAGAATTCAGTGGGAGATATTTTTTAACAACAGGAGGATGCTGTGAAATTGAAAGAAAGACATTTCCAAATCTTGCTTTTTAGTTGAATCACATGACAATGGATTTAAGATTGAAAAAAGTAACTTTGGTTGTTTTTTATTTTCTATTTCAAACAAGTCTAAGATCTACTGGATCACACAAAATATAATAGTAGGTCAAAGGCCATAGTGTATTATGAAAGGGTGATCACACGGGCACTGCCACTGCACTGCCGTACCCCCAACCGCAACTGCTAAGATGGTAGAGAATCTTGATAGTTAACCTGTTCAGTGACATGATCAAACCTAATCGCAGCACTGTACAAGGGAGGAGCCACCCTTGGACCCATGACCACAAGTGTTGGTGTCGCTATGGAGGGAGCCTGGTACCAGTCAAAGGTCCCTAGGACTGTCTCTTGGCCGAGTCTGTAAGGGCTTGGTGTTTTGGTTTTTTTGCTTGCTCCCCAAAATTATATTTTTAAAAATTAAACGCTGACATATAGAGTACGTATTCCAAAATGGTATGTGTAGAAACTGCAACTTGCAAAAAACAAGACCCCATCTTGAGGCGTCGGTGCAAAAATAAGTTATCGGATTGCAAAGATGAAAAATCAGAACATTTTGTGCGTTCCTAAAGCATAAAAACACCTTGGCCCTTAAAAGGTTAAACTTAAAAAAAAAAGAAAATAGAAATATAAAAATATATAAATAAAATATTAGAATTTTCAAATTAAAAACTGATGTTATTTTGACGGCTAACATGGTATTTTGAAGTTAAGATTTCCTTAGATTTCCTCCATCTGAGAGTAAAAAAAAGCCACCAGGAATAAAATAGCATGAATAATCTAAAATAATGTTCTTTCCCAAGGGCATGTGGATTACAGCTTCTGGATCATGCTTTTGAAAAATGAAAACTGGATTGCATTAAATTTTTATTATTACCGAGTTCTTTTATTTTTTCTTAAATGTTAAACATTGTAATGCCGCTTTTACATTTGACTGGAGTGTTCACAGGACAGAAATTTTTAAACAACCTTAATTTTTTTCATGAAAAAGATGGTAATTGAGTTTAGTAACATGCTACGAGTCCAGACAAATACCTTACTATGTAAATGATCCAATTTTTCCCATATGATTTGCATGCCGCCTCTTAAATACATGCCATTGAAAAAATCGGCACTAATGGGGGAATTTATCAACAATATCACAACAGTTTTCTGGGGTAGGAAATTTGCAAAAGGGTCCAAAATTAGCAATTTGGCCTTTTTTAACCAGCATCGGCACTTTTGTGTATATATATACACCAGCCCCTGGCTGGTGTTTATTTCACGCTCTGGAGCGCAGCAAGGTAGAGGCCAAAGCTGGGACTTGTACCTTCCTCTCTCTCTGATCAGGCTACCTCCCATACCCCACAAAAAATAAAATGAAAAAAAAAAATTAATGTTCGGCTTATTGCTCCTCTTCTTCTCTCCGAGTCCCCTCAACATGATGTGGCTCATGCAATTACTGACGCCGGGCAGCATCAACTCATATGTGAAGCAGCACTGATGATGCTGAGCTATGCATTGCATATAAGGCCCTGACACTGCTCAATGTCATGACCTTGTATGAGCCGCACGACCTGTTGAGGGGACCCGGAGGGAAGAAGAGGAGCTGTGAGGTGAGTGTTTCTTTTTTTTATTATGGCCGATGGGGAGGAATGGATGGCGCTCGATCGTGGCGCACAGTCTGCCGAAAGATGCGACACATTTATTAAGAGGCAATGTGTTTGTATCTTACTCCAACTTTCTTTCTATTTAAGGGGTTTTCCACCTTCTGTCAACTGATGACCTATCCACCAGATAGGTCATCAGTACATAACCTGTGGGGGTCCGACACCTACACAGATCAGCTGGAATAGCAGCCGAGCTGCAGTACTGTTCAAGTGAATAGGAGCAGACTTGCAGTTCTGCAGCACGGCCGCTATGCTATGTAAGGAGCCAACTGCTTCTGGGCTCCGTACATAGCATTATGTGCCATAACATCCAGTGCCCGCAGGCCACCGGAGCAGCTTAACGGTGCGGGGTCTGGTTGTCGGACCCGCACCGATTATATACTGATGACCTATTTGGTGGACGTTGTCAGAAGGTGGAAAACCCCTTTAAGACTGGCATAATAAATTCCCCCTTAAGTACCTGTAAAAATAGTGATATATAATGGTATATTAACAGTAAACTAAGAGCAGAAAGTTATATCACCAGTTGCCAACAAAATATGAAGGTCTTAATACCAAATAAAATATCATTGTCAATAAATTTTTTCAATAATTTTGCTAAGAATTTATAGTGCAGTGCTACAAGGATGCGACCTGTGGGACCATCCCGATGAGGAGAACAAACATCCATTCGACATTTCTCCTGTACAGCAAAACTCTCGGTCACTAGTTGTCCAGGGATCTGCAACACTGTCACGAAGCGGGTTAGTGGACCCACTAGGCCGTACCGCCGTAGCGGGAAGGCAGCTGGCCAAACAACAGGACACCCCAGAAATACAATGTCCCGCACAAGGGTACCTGAATAGTCCAGATGGTGGCCGCAGCTCTGGCACAGATGGAGAAGGGCGCAGCAGGTAACGCCAGACGTGGCGGGTGACACAGCTGCCGCAGGTTGCACCAGACATGGTGAGTTCCTCCGGACGTGGCAGATGACACAGGACGTGGCGGATTCCTCCGGACGTGGCAGATGACACAGGACGTGGCGGATTCCTCCGGACGTGGCAGATGACACAGGACGTGGCGGATTCCTCCGGACGTGGCAGATGACACAGGACGTGGCGGATTCCTCCGGACGTGGCAGATGACACAGGACGTGGCGGATTCCTCCGGACGTGGCAGATGACACAGGACGTGGCGGATTCCTCCGGACGTGGCAGATGACACAGGACGTGGCGGATTCCTCCAGACGTGGCAGATTCCTCTGGACGTGGCAGATGACACAGGATGTGGCAGATGACACAGGACGTGGCACGACTAGATACTAGGGCAAAGCACGGGAAACAGGAACGGGGAACACTAAGGGACCATTTGCAAGACAGACTGGGAAAACTAACAACGCTCAGGCATCGAACTAGGGGGCTGGACCCCTCTTATAGCCCAGGGTACTCACGGGTCAAAGGTCGTTCAAGTTGTCCGGTGCGCGCGCTGCCCCTTTAAGAGCGGGGACGAGCGTGCGCGCGCACCCTGCGGGCTCCGGCGGAGGTGAGTGGATGCAAGCGCTGGCGTCTCCTGAGGCCAGCGCTTGACGACTCGTGGCTGCGGCTGTCAGCGGGACGCTGGAGCTGACAGCCCGCAGCCACGGACATTACAAACACAGCCTCATTTAAATGAATAATACTATGGGGCACTGTGGTTGACATTATTTCAACATCAATGGGGCTGGAATTATAATAGGAACACTTTTACTGACAATATTACAGGACATTGTGGCTGACATTATTAAAAGGACACTGTATCTGACACATGTAGCTTGCTCTTTCAAAATTTCATTGAGGCTGGTATAATTATAGAGGCACCGGGGCTGGCATTATAATTAGGGGACTGTGGCTGGCAATGTTACATCAGCACTGGGGCTGGCATTATTATATAGGCACTGTAGTTGACACTATTAAATCAGAACTAGGGTCAGAATTATTTAAGGGGAATGTGGCTGGCACTATTGGGCCCTTATTGGTGCAAGCATTATTATAGTGGCACTGTGGCTGGCACTATTACATCGGCACCAAGAATGGTATTATTGTGAGGACACTGTGAAATCAGCACTGTAGCGTGATTTTTTTTTATAGGGGCACTGTGGGTGGAATTATTAAACAGCACTGGGTACTATTAGTATTTTTTTCTTTTTGGCTAAAAGCAGGTAATAGAAACATGTGAGGGAAAATGCACTGAAAGCAAAAAAAAATATTTTTCTTTATGAACCCCTAATAAAATTAAAATTTAACAAAAAATACAATTTGAAACCAAATTTTGCACCAGTCTGTGCACTTGCTACCCATATGAGTTTTACTCTCAAAGCTTGTAATTATAATCGGGTTATTTTTGTTCTGTACATTTTATTGTGTGCGGGAGAGAATAAATCGAGAAAAAGTAGTTCTATTTATACAATACCAGAAAACCAAGCAAAGCTCATGTCTGCCAAAATCATCTAAACATCTGCCAACACAAGAAGAGTGATGGAGAATTTACTGCCTTAAAAACACTTTCTAGTACATGACACGTTATATGGCTATTTTCTTAAAGTAAATGTATCAACAATCAGCCACTAGTTAGCTGGAAGTAAATCACGGATTGACAATAACTAATCTCTTTCGTATGTGGCCTCGGTTCTATTTAATGAAAGTGTTTATACAGTTCCGCCCTTGTAGATGTCTACTACACACTTCCAGACTCTAAGGATTTCTTTAGGCTTTATTGATTTTTTTTTTAGGCCTCTTAAACCCACACAATCACCAGAGGTAGCAATTTTCTAAAGTACTTTGTTTTCCTCTTGTATCCAATATAAATTTGGTGAAAATAAGTAATTTATTTGAAAATAAACATTTCCTCCAAGCTTTAAAACTCACCTTACAACACCTCATTTAAGATATATTTTTAGAACCTAAACCGCCAATTTGCACTTTGCACATTGTAAACAAACAATATAATTTTACAACTTGTCACAAATTATATTGTGCTCCCTCAAATTACTGTACACTATACACAGTGTACATTAAGAATAAAATAGAGCCATCTTCACCTGGTGTCTAAAGAAGTTCCTCATTTTGAACAGGTAGAGATATATACAATGCATGTACTAAAGGGAGAAAACAGAACAGTACAAGTAGTTCAGGTGTAAAGTAGTATAGTACATGTAGTACTGGTAGATAGCAGTACAGAAAATGTAGTACAGGAAGGAAACAGTGCAGTACATCATGTAGTACAGATAGAGAGCATTACAGTACATGTAGTACAGGTAGAGGGCAGTACAGTATATGTAGTACAGGTAGAGAGCAGTACAGTACATGTAGTACAAGTAGAGAGCAGTACAGTACTTGTAGTATAGGTAGATAGCAGTACAGCACATATAGTACAGGTAGAGAGTAGTACAGTACATGTAGTATAGGTAGATAGCAGTACAGCACATGTAGTACAGGTAGAGAGCAGTACAGGACATGTAGTACAGGTGGAGAGCAGTACAATACATGTAGTACAGGTAGATAGCAGTACAATACATGTAGTACAGGTAGATAGCAGTACAGCACATGTAGTACAGGTAGAGAGCAGTACAGGACATGTAGTACAGGTGGAGAGCAGAACAGTACATGTAGAGAGCAGTACAGGACATGTAGTACAGGTAGAGGTCAGTACAGTACATGTAGTACAGGTAAAGAGCAGTGCAGTTCATGTAGTAAAGCTAGAGAGCAGTACAGTACATGTAGTACAGGTAGAGAGCAGTACAGGACATGTAGTACAGGTGGAGAGCAGTACAGGACATGTAGTACAGGTAGAGGTCAGTACAGTACAGTACATGTAGTACAGGTAAAGAGCAGTGCAGTTCATGTAGTAAAGCTAGAGAGCAGTACAGTACACGTAGTACAGGTAGATAGCAGTACAGTACAGGTAGAGAGCAGTACAGGACATGCAGTACATGTGGAGAACAGTACAGTACATGTAGTACAGGTAGATAGCAGTACAGCACATGTAGTACAGGTAGAGAGCAGTACAGGACATGTAGTACAGGTGGAGAGCAGTACAGTACATGTAGTACAGGTAGATAGCAGTACAGCACATGCGGTACAGGTAGATAGCAGTACAGCACATGTAGTACAGGTACAGAGCAGTACAGGAGATGTAGTACAGGTGGAGAGCAGTACGGTACATGTAGTACAGGTAGAGCGCAGTACAGGACATGTAGAACAGGTGGAGAGCAGTACAGTACATGTAGTACAGGTAGATAGCAGTACAGCACATGTAGTACAGGTAGAGGGCAGTACAGTACATGTATTACTGGTAGAGAGCAGTACAGTATATGTAGTACAGGTAGAGAGCAGTACATGACATGTAGTACAGGTAGATAGCAGTACAGTACATGTAGTACAGGTTGAGGGCAGTGCAGTTCATGTAATAAAGCTAGAGAGCAGTATAATACACGTAGTACAGGTAGATAGCAGTACAGTACATGTAGTAGAGGTGAGTGCAGTACAGTACATGTAGTACAGGTAGATAGCAGTACAGCACATGCAGTACAGGTAGAGAGCAGTACAGTACATGTAGTACAGGTAGATAGCAGTACAGCACATGTAGTACAGGTAGAGGGCAGTACAGTACATGTATTACTGGTAGAGAGCAGTACAGTATATGTAGTACAGGTAGAGAGCAGTACATGACATGTAGTACAGGCAGATAGCAGTACAGTACATGTAGTACAGGTTGAGGGCAGTGCAGTTCATGTAGTAAAGCTAGAGAGCAGTATAATACACGTAGTACAGGTAGATAGCAGTACAGTACATGTAGTAGAGGTGAGTGCAGTACAGTACATGTAGTACAGGTAGATAGCAGTACAGCACATGCAGTACAGGTAGAGAGCAGTACAGGGCATGTAGTACAGGTGGAGAGCATTACAGTACATGTAGTACAGGTAGAGAGCAGTACAGGACATGTAGTACAGGTAGAGGTCAGTACAGTACATGTAGTAAAGCTAAAGAGCAGTACAGTACACGTAGTACAGGTAGATAGCAGTACAGTACATGTTGTACAGGTAGAGAGCAGTACAGGACATGTAGTACATGTGGAGAACAGTACAGTACATGTAGTACAGGTAGATAGCAGTACAGCACATGTTGTACAGGTGGAGAGCAGAACAGGACGTTTAGTACAGGTGGAGAGCAGTACAGTACATGAAGTACAGGTAGATAGCAGTACAGCACATGTGGTACAGGTAGATAGCAGTACAGCACATGTAGTACAGGTACAGAGCAGTACAGGACATGTAGTACAGGTGGAGAGCAGTACGGTACATGTAGTACAGGTAGAGCGCAGTACAGGACATGTAGTACAGGTGGAGAGCAGTACAGTACATGTAGTACAAGTAGAGAGCAGTACAGTACATGTAGTACAGGTAGAGAGCAGTACAGGACATGTAGTACAGGTGGAGAACATTCCATTACAGTAGAGTACATGTAGTATAGGTAAATAGCAGTACAGCACAAGTAGTACAGGTAGAGAGCAGTACAGGACATGTAGTACAGGTGGAGAGCAGTGCAGTACATGTAGTACAGGTAGAGAGCAGTACAATACATGTAGTACAGGAAGATAGCAGTACAGCACATGTAGTACAGGTAGATAGCAGTACAGCACATGTAGTACAGGTAGAGAGCAGTACAGGACATGTAGTACAGGTGGAGAGCAGTACAGTACATGTAGTACAGGTAGAGAGCAGTACAGGACATGTAGTACAGGTAGAGGTCAGTACAGTACATGTAGTACAGGTAAAGAGCAGTGCAGTTCATGTAGTAAAGCTAGAGAGCAGTACAGTACACGTAGTACAGGTAGATAGCAGTACAGTACATGTAGTACAGGTAGAGAGCAGTACAGGACATGTAGTACATGTGGAGAACAGTACAGTACATGTAGTACTGGTAGATAGCAGTACAGCACATGTAGTGCAGGTAGAGAGCAGTACAGGACATGTAGTACAGGTGGAGAGCAGTACAGTACATGTAGTACAGGTAGAGAGCAGTACAGGACATGTAGTACATGTGGAGAACAGTACAGTACATGTAGTACTGGTAGATAGCAGTACAGCACATGTAGTACAGGTAGAGAGCAGTACAGGACATGTAGTACAGGTGGAGAGCAGTACGGTACATGTAGTACAGGTAGAGCGCAGTACAGGACATGTAGTACAGGTGGAGAGCAGTACAGTACATGTAGTACAGGTAGATAGCAGTACAGCACATGTAGTACAGGTAGAGGACAGTACAGTACATGTAGTACAGGTAGAGAGCAGTACAGTATATGTAGTACAGGTAGAGAGCAGTACATGACATGTAGTACAGGTAGATAGCAGTACAGTACATGTAGTACAGGTTGAGGGCAGTGCAGTTCATGTAGTAAAGCTAGAGAGCAGTATAATACACGTAGTACAGGTAGATAGCAGTACAGTACATGTAGTAGAGGTGAGTGCAGTACAGTACATGTAGTATAGGTAGATAGCAGTACAGTACATATCGTACAGGTAGAGAGCAGTACAGGGCATGTAGTACAGGTAGAGAGCAGTACAGGACATGTAGTACAGGTGGAGAGCAGTACAGTACATGTAGTACAGGTTGATAGCAGTACAGCACATGTAGTACAGGAAGAGAGAAGTAAAGTACATGTAGTACAGGTAGAGAGCAGTACAGTACATGTAGTACAGGTAGAGAGCAGTACAGTACATGTAGTACAGGTGGAGAGCAGTACAGGACATGTAGTACAGGTAGAAAGCAGTACAGTACATGTAGTACAGGAAGAGAGAAGTAAAGTACATGTAGTACAGGTAAAGAGCAGTGCAGTACATGTAGTACAGGAAGAGAGAAGTAAAGTACATGTAGTACAGGTAGAGAGCAGTACAGTACATGTAGTACAGGTAGAGAGCAGTACAGTACATGTAGTACAGGTGGAGAGCAGTACAGTACATGTAGAGAGCAGTACAGTACATGTAGTGAGCAGTATATTACATGTAGTACATGTGGAAAGCAGTACAGTACATGTAGTACAGGTAGAGAGCAGTACAGTACATGTAGTACAGGTAGATATCAGTATAGTACATATAGTAGAGGTAGAGAGCAGTACAATACATGGAGTATGGGTAGAAAGTAGTACAGTACATGTAGTACAGGTAGAGATTTGTACAGTACATGTAGTACAGGTAGAGAACAGTACAATACATGTAGTAGAGGTAGAGACCAGAACAGTACACGTAATACATGTAGAAAACAGTACAGTAGATGTAGTAAAGGTAGAGAACAGTACAATATACGTAATATAGGTTAAAAACAGTACAGTACATGTAGTACAGGTAGAGAGCAGTATAGTACATGTAGTACAGGTAGATAGCAGTACAGTACATGTAGTACAGGTAGATAGCAGTACAGTACATGTAGTACAGGTAGAGAGCAGTACAGTATATGTAGTAAACATAAAGGCAGTACAGTACATGTAGTACAGGTGGAGAACAGTACATTACATGTAGTACAGGTAAGGAGCAGTACAGTACACGTAATACAGGTAGAAAGCAGTACAGCACACGTAGTACAGGTAGATAGCAGTACAACATATGTAGTACAGAAAGAAAACAGTGCAGTATATGTAGTACATGTAGAGATCACTACAGTACATGTAGTACAGGTAGAGAGCAGTACAGGAAATGTAGTACAGGTAGAGAGCAGTACAGTACATGTAGTATAGGTAGAGAGCAGTACAGTATATGTAGTAAACATAAAGGCAGTACAGTACATGTAGTACAGGTAGAGAACAGTACATTACATGTAGTACAGGTAAGGAGCAGTACAGTACACATAATACAGGTAGAAAATAGTACAGTACATGTAGTACAGGTAGATAGCAGTACAACATATGTAGTACAGAAAGAAAACAGTGCAGTATATGTAGTACATGTAGAGAGCACTACAGTACATGTAGTACAGGTAGAGTGCAGTACAACACATGTAGTACAGGTAGATAGCAGTACAGTACATATAGTACAGGTAGGGAGAAGTACAGTACATGTAGTACATGTAGGTAAAGAGAGTACATGTAGGTAAAGAGCAGTACAGTACATGTAATACAGGAAGAAAACAGTACAGTACATGTAGTATAGGTAGATAGCAGTACAGCATATGTAGTACAGAAATAAAACAGTACAGTATATGTAGCACATGTAGAGAGCAGTACAGTACATGTACTACAGGTAGAGCGCAGTACAGCACATGTAGAACAGGTAGAGGGCAGTGCAGCACATGTAGTACAGGTAGAGGGCAGTGCAGCACATGTAGTACAGAAAGAGAGCAGTATAGTACATGTAATACAGGTAGAGAGCAGTATAGTACATGTAATACAGGTAGAGGGCAGTATAGTACATGTAATACAGGTAGATAGCAGTACAGTGCATGTAGTACAGGTAGAGAGCAGTACAGTACATGTAGTACAGGTAGAGAACGGTACAGTACATGTGGTACAGGTAAAGAACAGTTCAGTACATGTAGTACAGGTAAAGAGCAGTACAGTACATGTGATACAGGTAGAAAACGGTACAGTACATGTAGTATAGGTAGATAGCAGTACAGCATATGTAGTACAGAAAGAAAACAGTATAGTATACAGTATATTTTATTTTTTTTACAAAAACAAACAATCCAAAAAGGTAACACTCAAGGACATTAACATATCTGTGGTAGACATCCACACAGAGACCAACCCTTTGGTAGGTCACACCCAAACGACTCAACCAAAAATAATAAAAGAAATGAGTAAAAAAAACAAACAAAAAAATAAATAAAAAAATAAAGAAAATAGAAAAGTAAAGAAAAAGAGAACTAGGAGGAGAGAGAAAGTAAATAAATAACAGAAAAAAAAAAAATCAAAGAAAAACAGAGAGAATAAGGAGTTGATATTACTCCCTCTCACAACCCTCAAAAATCTCCTCTCAGCCCATCCCATGGACTACCATAGAGCATATCCCCTAAATAGACTTGGGTCTGTCACCCATCTGTCCCATCTCTGGTGGAAGGTTTCCTTCTAAGTTTCGTCTTCGATCCCAACTCCATACTCATATCTACACTATTCACTTTTTCTCTGACTTCCATAATTTTTGGGATACTAGGGGATTTCCAACCATATAAGATTACGTTTCGGGCAGCATCTAAGATTCGGGAGATCACCCATCTGACATCCCTATTCACCATTTCCAGATTTATATTCAAGAAGGCAGTTTCAGGGCTCGGAATTATCAACTGTGATGTGGCCATCTGTATCAGGTCAAAGACCTCTGCCCAGAATTGCTTGATTCTGTCACACTTCCACCACATGTGGAGCAAATCTCCCACCTCAGCACATCCTCTCCAACAATGATTTGTGTTCCGGGGATCAAATTTTGCTATATTTGCTGGATGGAATTGAAGCCTCATCTGTATTTTCTTAGCAACCTCCACCTGATTTATACAGGATGACTGTTCCAAAGGCCATTTTATTGCCTTTTCCCACTGAGCCAACGAAAATTTGGATTCAAGATCTTTTTCCCACTCTTGCATATATTTTAATTTACCTCTGTCTCTTGAAGAGATAAGATCTCTATAAATCAAGGACAAACCTTTCTTCTTTTTGCTTGTTCCTCTTATATATCTGATGGCTTGGGAGGGGGCATTAACTAAGTGATCTATGTTCCCCGATATGCCAAACCTTCTTATAGTATTTTTCAGCTGGATATATGAAAAGATGGCCCCGGGGTCTAAGGCATGTTAGATCTTAATGTTTTCAAAGCTTACCAGTCCACTGTCATCTATTAAGTCGTTCAAGCTATAAAGCCATTTCTTCTGCCAACACCTTGAATTCCAATCTGGGATAATCTGTTCGAAGTATGAGATCCGAAAATCTGATCATTTTATGCTGACTAATGCCCTACCTTCGATTTTATGAAATCGTGTCCACTCTTTCAGAAGATCTGCTACGAGCTTGTTTGTCGGGGTACCCAGATCTAAAATGGAGAACAGCATTAGCTGCCTCAATAACCAACCCCAATGCTGGATTCTCAGCAACACTGCTCATTACTGCTGTATAATATCCTCCATGTTGTTGTTATATATACAGTATGTGATAGATAGAGATAGGGCAGTAGGATTCTTCTCTTCTCTGTGTGCAGTGTATAAAAGACAGGACAGTAGTTAGGCTCCACCCACTAGTTCAGAGACAACGGAAAATTAGAGGGAACAACTTCTAAAACAAAGTCATATAATTGCCGGAAATAGTGTTATTCCTCATGTACACACATATGGCAGCTTATTCTGAAAAATCATCTGAAAAGTTAGGTGCGCTTTAACACTTTGAGAAGTCATCAATTTGCTTCTGTTATGCAGTATTAAAAATATTTAAGTTGTTGTACGTTGAGTTTTTGCTTGCAGTACAATGCCTAGCCACAAGGTGTTCTGTTAAAGAGGCTCTGTCACCAGATTTTGCAACCCCTATCTGCTATTGCAGCAGATAGGCGCTGCAATGTAGATTACAGTAACGTTTTTATTTTTAAAAAACGAGCATTTTTGGCCAAGTTATGACCATTTTTGTATTTATGCAAATGAGGCTTGCAAAAGTACAACTGGGTGTGTTTAAAGTAAAAGTACAACTGGGCGTGTATTATGTGTGTACATCGGGGCGTTTTTTACTTCTTTTACTAGCTGGGCGTTAGGAATGGGAGTGTATGATGCTGACGAATCAGCATCATCCACTTCTGTTCGTTACCACCCAGCTTCTGCCAGTGCAGACACACAGCGTGTTCTCGAGAGATCACGCTGTGACGTCACTCTCTTCCTGCCCCAGGTCCTGCATCGTGTCGGCCACATCCGCACCAGAGGCAACAGTTGATTCTGCAGCAGCATCGGCGTTTGCAGGTAAGTAGCTACATCGACTTTCCTGCAAACGCCGATGCTGCTGCAGAATCAACTGTAGCCTCTGGTGCCGATGTGTCCTCGCTCGTCCGACACGATGCAGGACCTGGGGCAGGAAGTGACGACACAGCGTGATCTCTCGAGAACACGCTGTGTCTGCACTGCCAGAAGCTGGGCGTTCTGAAGAGAAGTGGATGATACTTCTCGCCAGAACGCCAAGCTAGTAAAAGTAGTAAAAACGCCCCGATGTACGCACATAATACACGCCCAGTTGGACTTTTACTTTACACACGCCCACTTGGACTTTAGCAAGCCTCATTTGCATAAATACAAAAATGGTCATAACTTGGCCAAAAATGCTAGTTTTTTTTAAATAAAAACGTTACTGTAATCTACATTGCAGCGCCGATCTGCTGCAATAGCAGATAGGGGTTGCAAAATCTGGTGACAGAGCCTCTTTAAAGGGGTTATGTGAGATAAAAAAAAAAAAAAAGGATCTGCTTTTTTTCAGAAACAGTATCACTTTTATTCCAGGATTGAGTCTGGTATTGAGTTTCAGCCTCATTCACCTTATTATGGCTTAACTGTAACACCACATACAGCCAATAACCAAGAGGGGCACCCTTTCTTGAAAAACTCACATACAACCTCTTTAAAGAATACCTCCAGTAGGGAAACACTTGGACACTTTGCTAAGAGCAAGCTTTTACAGTGTACTATGCATCAAGTTCCCCAAGATGTGAATACCGATATAGTATACTTAAAGGAGTTCTCCACTTAGGACAAACCCTACTTGTTAAAATTGGCCCTCAACAATAAGCAGATCACAAAGTGTCCACCTGCTGGGAGTCCAAATGATCTTCTGTAATCTGTGGAGAATCCCGGCAAGTGTTAAATTTGACTGCAGTGCCACCACAGGGGAAATGAAGCATTACACAATGCTCATTCAAATCAATGTATTGTCTCTGTAATTCAGGACAGGAGAAGTTCTCCAGAAGGGAGACACTCTTGATAACCGCTCTCCACTCTGGCTATGAGATGAGAATCCTGAACAGAGGACCCCCCTCTATTAACTCAGCATTACCTAATAGAGTAAAGTAAAATGAGTTTTCCAAAGTGAACAAACCCTTTAACTATGCCAGGCAGTATCTAGTGTAGTTCACAACCATTTTACTGCTCAAAAAAGTAGTGGGAATCTTTTGTAAATCAGTTACATGTAATGTGATTTGATAGCGACAACTCCTTTTTTTAAAAAAATGTAGGTTGCAGAAAAACCTGTTTGGGGGGCCTAGTCTAGTTTGTAATATCTAAGAGCAAGAAACAAGATATTTTTATCCTGATTTTAAATATATTTTGATTTTAATCTAGTTTTCTCCAATTCATATATTTTTTGTACCTCGTGGGGGAATTTATTAATCCAGTTGTTCCATTTATGTAGTGTGTAAAAGCCGCAAATTATGGCGCACGTATTTGTGACGTTTCTTCACTCGACACTTTTGTAAAGTGGCAATAAAAGTGGGTGGGCTTAACAAGCAAGGGGCGTGGCCAACCACTGTCCGACAGAAACAGAATGTGGTGCAAATTGTAGCACAAGTCTACATCTGTTCGTAGCAGGCACAGATTTAATTTTCTGTCTTTAGAACTGCTCGAGATGCACCAATTTTATTAAAAGGCATGCACCTCTTAATAAATTTGGCACATTTCACTCGCACAAACTTCAATTGAATATTGGGGTATGACACGTCAGTTTTAAGAAATCTCCCCTTTGAGTTTAATTTTATTTTTCTTTTTTTCTGCCGTCTACTTTCTACTTTAGAGAACTGATTATTTTAGTTATTAATTTTAGACTTGGGCTCCTGTCTTAATCAATAGTTTTTATTTGTTTTTTCAGGCAAATAACCAAGCAAGATACAACAAGTCCTCCTCTGTCTCAATGTTTTAAGGAGGTAGATGTCTGACACATACCAATGTCCTCCATATTAGCTTTTATAGGGCTTTATTTCTGTCACCTGGTCATACAAAGGGTCTTTCCCTCTCCCTCTTTTTGACAGTGAGGGAAACCTCCCCCACCCATTCCTCTCACTGTGTAGGGGCATGCTTCACTAAATCTATGTCTGTAGGGTTTCCATTTGTCCATCAGGGATGTAGCACACAGACTATAGCCAGAGTGTGTGTGTGGTGTAGTTCGATGGTAACACCAGTGAGGGTGGAAGTAGCTAGCTTCTCCTCCACCTTGAAAAAAATCAATAAAGCTGTCAGCCTGTATAAAAAGAAAGGTAAGAAACTTTCTAGAAATAAGAAGAAATTCTGAACTATGAATTTAGATTTCTATGATCATTGCAATAAGGCCTCATGCACATATCCTTGTCCCTTTATACGGACGTAATAACGGATCTTCAAAAAACGGACTGTACAAGGATGGCTTCTGTGTGTGGCCCGTAACTGACAGGGATAGGACCTTCTCTGAGCTTTGCGGAACGGTCACACGGATACGCGAAAAAAAAGGATTTGTGTATGGCTCCATATAAATGAATGGGTCAGTGTGCCATACATTAATAAACCGCATAGCACACTGAAGAATTTAACTGTTGTGTGCATGAGGTCTTGAGCATATGTATTATTTCTGTTATGTACTGTAAATTTTGTATGTACTGAAAACGAGATGAATATAAAATAAATTGTTTTCCCGTGATCTTGCATGCTTGATGCATGTCTACCCCACCCCCTCTTTAAAATGTTTTGTATAAATTTGTGAAAATTACCATCTTAGCTCATGACTTCTCATCTGAAGGACTATCCAACTTAATCAAGTCGCGATCAACATGCAAGAGTCAGCATTGCTTTCCTGAGATGTCAGCAAATTAGCAAATTCTTGAAGTCGAAATTGTGGAGCATGAAATTATATATACTAGTATATCGTTCAGTTTCATCAGTATCCAGACTATGTTACTGATAGGTGTTGCTCTAATTTCATGGTCTCTTGAACTGTAAATAAATCTTCAGAGGACTTTTATAGTCTAGTTTATTGAGAAAATTTACGTTTAGGAGAATAATTTGTTGTTTTGTTTTTCGAATGTTCCGTCTATCTATTGTGTGAGCAACCGTCTATTACAAAGATATTTTTGGAGGATAGAAATTTTTTGTCATTTCTGTAATTGTAAATCTTAGGGTGGTACAAAGTGAGCAGTAAAACTCTTCACTAGGGTATGGATTCTCCTTGAGGAGTTTCATCAAAAAGGTAAGGAGACGTCGATGGGGTTGTTAGACAGACATAGTTGCTTTCTTTCAAAAAAAGCCATGGGTTGTTTCTGGAATTGCAGCTAAGACCCTTTGAAGTGAATCCGTCTTACCTTCCAAACCACACAATCTGTGGACCGGTGGGGGTGTTGTTTTTGGAGTTTTTCCCTTTTCCTGGACAACCCCCAGGAGTTGTCCGTTTTAGAAAATCCATTTTCAAATATTCTTGAATTCTAAGTTATTAGCCAGAAAAGATAGCAACTACAAAGAGTAACTCTTGCTATGGAGGATTCAGTTTGTCTGTGCATTATCTGGATAAACCATTGATTTCAACGGGCATCGTGTAATGTTTAATCTCTCCTGAGAAGGCACAACAGGAAAATCAAACACTTGCTGCAAAGTACTCCACACTAGCTGGGTGTATATATCATGGAGAAAGTAGAAAAGGGAGGAAACCTCCAGCTCACCGGTTCTGCGTCTCCAGACACCTCGCTCAGATCCCCGCGACGGCCCGCGGTAAGTAGTGCAAGAAAGGAGAAGAGATGATCCAGCGCTGTATGAAGTTTAAAAGGGAATTTCTATTCCCACTTTTATTGGCAAAACAAAATTTGATTAAAAGTAGAAGAGAGACGCAGTCTCAAGGCGAAGAGTAGTGCGGGTTATTACCCGAGCCTACGCGTTTCGAGCACGTGCAGTGCTCTTATTCATGGCAAAGAATATTCTTAATAACCCGCACTACGCTTCGCCTTGAGACTGCGTCTCTCTTCTACTTTTAATCAAATTTTGTTTTGCCAATAAAAGTGGGAATAGAACTTCCCTTTTAAACTTCATACAGCGCTGGATCATCTCTTCTCCTTTCTTGTATATATCATGGTTACATTTATTTTATGTTGAAGAAGACATTGCACCACCTTCTTTTAACCCAGCTTATGTAACTGGTTGGGCTAAAGGCTCCATGGGCATTGGATTCCAGTTGTAATTGCTACTTCTGGAAACTGTATACCCAGAGGCGTAGCTAGGTTCTCCTGCACCCAGGGGGGAAGATTCATCTTAGCGCCCCCCCCCCCCCACCCAGACTCTTTCCCGACATCTCCTTCCCACTCACCATGTTTACTTTCTCAACCAATCAATGAGGTGTAACTTTTTTTTTTTCACTTTTATTTTAATTTAACTGAAGCATAAAGCCATTTGTACATTTTACAAGCAGTATAGTTCTATGTGCAGTCCTTGTTTCGCGGATCCGTGATATGCAGCCGTATAAATGGCAGCGGATGTGTGCTTGACGCCTTAGGCCTCATGCCCACTTCAGTTTTTTTCATCAGGGTGCTATCCGTTGTTTGAACTGATAGCACCCTGACACATTCATTTCAATGGGGCCATGCACACTTCCGTTGTTTTAACAGAACCGTGCCGCCGTTCCCTCAAAAATAGGGCAGGTCCTACTCCTGCCCGTTTTTGACGGAACAGTCTCGGCCTTTGCATTGATTTGGTCCGTGAAACAACGGACTGCACACGGAAGCCATCCGTGTGCGGCCCGTGTTTCACGGAACAGTCATTAGCAGCAGTACAATGGCCGACGGAAGTGTGCATGAGGCCTTACAGTCAAATCCTTCCTCCCCACTAAAACAATTCATACAGAATCCCCTCACCCCACATATAATATTTACAGTAAAATCCCCCCTCCCACACAAAAACGATTTATAAACACACACACACACACACCTCCACACACACTGTATATACACACACACACACACACCTCTCCACACACACTGTATATACACACACACCTCCACACACACTGTATATACACACACACACAAACACACACACACACAGTATATACACACACACTGTATATACACACACACTGTATATATACACACACACACTGTATACACACACTGTATATATACACACACACACACACACACACACCTCCACACACACCTTGACACACACACCTCCACACACACACACACACGCACACACCTCCACACACACACACACCTCCACACACACCTTGACACACACACCTCCACACACACACACACGCGCACACACCTCCACACACACACACACATCTCCACGCGCGCGCGCACACACACACCTCCACACACCACACACACACACCTACACACACACCTACACGCACACACCTCCACACACACACACACACACACACACACCTCCACACACACACCTACACACACACACACACACACACACACACACACACACACACCTACACACACACACACACCTCCACACACACACTCCTCCACACACACACACCTACACACACACCTACACACACACACACACACACACACACCTCCCCCTACTTGCACATACACAGCTGTACTTATCAGTCCGGAGCTCCGTGGAGGGATCTTCATGTTATGAGGGGTCACACGTTGCAGGCAGGAGGAGAGCTGTGTGTACGACTGCTCCTCCCCAGCCCTCTCTTCCTCCATCCTCCCTGCCTATCTGCTAGCTGGGGCTGAACATTTCAATGGTGTTCTCCTCACAGGCAGAGTGTATGGCCGGCTGCATTATATGACGTCACATGTGACGTATAATGCAGCCGCCCGGAGCACACACGCTCTGCCTGTGCAGGAGAACATCGTGCATACATACACAGCTCCCGCTCCTGTCCCATGCGCTGCCCATGGCACTAAATGTCTATGGGGGTACCGGCCCGGAGGGCACATGCCTCCACTCCCCTGGTCGGCACCCTCCCTCCCCCCTCCCTTCCCTTGTAGTTGTGCCCGGGGCACATGCCCCGCCTGCCCCCCCTAGCTACGCCCCTGTGTATATCCTACACTTTTTGAGATGTAAGGATGCAATGAGCACTTTAGTGTAGCAATAGAATTAACCTAGATTTGGTGCCTCAATCAAAGTTCACCTGGTTTTTATTGAGCCAGCATTGCAATGCCATACTAGTGACACCATGTCAAGAGGCCACCAACTGCTGGATGCAATGTAGAAAACGTAGAGTCACAGAAGCAGCAACTTTACAGCAAGTAAGAGATAAGGTCTTAGACACTGATGGTAATAATGCACATCTAGAAAGAGAACCCTCTTTATTGGAAAGCTAAGCTCCGAACTCCATGAGCCACCAATGTAAGGTAAATGGGCCACCCATATGAAGTAAATAGGTGGCATCTTCCATCAATAAAGTGCTGAATACTCCTCTAAAATCAACATAATCTGTATAGGTTTTGTCTCTATAGCACCTAGTGTAATATTAGCCCCATTCTTTGAGGCAGTACTCTAGTTGGGTTCTTTGTTGATTTCTGCTGTTACCACTGTTTAGAGCCTATACTGTTTCTGAATTGTACTTACTGTCTGATCTCCCTATTTCTAGTTTTTAGTTTTTACATCATTTATGAATTTGATATTTGGCTTAGTCCCTGATTGTCATTCATTTTTGGGATAAACTGGAGGGATACTGTATGTTCGGGAAAGTTGGTTCAGTTACTCCATATCTCAGCAGGACTGGGCCAAAGCCAGATGTCATGTCACAATGACAACTAGGAAAATTGGTCCTATTCCCTTAGATTTGCTCCCTGCCCTGAATATGAGGGAAACACAGGACCTCCTACCGTGTCCATTGTTGTATGGGACTAAGGTGATCACTCCAGATGTTAGGGGAAAGTCTGCTGTGACTACTGCGTCCCATTCGACAACCTTAGAGAAAGCTTAAATCTACAATGCCCACAAACCCTCTGTGCAACTGCTCAGTGTTACCTTACTACTGTCTTTATCCCAGGCTGAACCCATCTCTTAAACCTATCACTAACTACTGGCATCTTGCCATCTTCATTTAAACATGCAACTATCACACCCATTCTTAAGACGTCATCCCTTGACCCGTCCTCTCTGTTCAGCTACTGTCCCATCTCACTACTCAGTTTGCCTCAAAACTCCTTAAACAAGATGTTTATTACATATCTCCTTGAACAATTGTCCTTCCTCTACAATCTGACTTCTGATCCCTCCATTCTACTGGAAACAGCCTTAACCAAATTTACTTATGATCTGTTAACAACTAAATCCTCACAATAATACTCTGTTCTCCTCCTTCTAGATAACAAAAATTCCTCTTTTATTGCTTCCAATTTAGCCCTGATGTACACCACCAAATTGAATTAAACAAATGGATCTGTCGACCATTCCCTCTTGTTATAAATTCTGTAATCCTTCAGCAGTACAGTCTTGGCATTGTCCTTGATCTCCTGATACCTCACCAGTCAAACATTTTGTGTCTTCCACTCACACACCCCCTCCTCATTTCGCCATCTCTGTTCGTGTCCCACAAGGCTATGCCCTTGGATCTGACCCTTCTCCATCTATGCCTTTGACCTGGGACATCCCTTAGAAACATAGGAATTCCAGTATTTATTTTATGCTGACGACACTAAAATTTACTTCTCTGCCCAGATGTTACCTCCCTGCTACCCAGAGTTCCAGAGTATCTATCAGCTATCTCCTCCTTCTCCTCCAGCTTTATAAAACTCAACATGGAGAAAACTGAATTTGCCACCTTTTCCCAATCTCACTCAGCCTCCTACCAGAACTATCAATCACAATTATTGGCTTCACACTTTCCCCAGTCTCACAAGTCAGCTGCATCGGGATATTCTTTTATTGTGCCTTGTCTTTGAAACTGCCCATCCCAGCTCCTGCCACCTCTTGCCAACTCCCTCTTAAAAATGTTTCTCAAATCTGACCTTTCCACAACCTTGGGTCAACAGAAATGCTATTACATGCCCTCATCGTCTCCCACCTCGACTACAGCAACATCCTTCTATGTGGCCTAACACTCTTGCACCCCTCCCATCCACCCTCACTTCTGTTGCCCGCTTAATCTATCTCACCCCTTGTTCCACCACTGCTTCTTTTTTCTGCCAATCCCTGCTACCCATTGCCAAGTAAATTCAGTTTAAAATATTAACAATAACAAACAAGGCTACCCCCCACCTGTCCCCTCCACACACCTCTGACCTAATCTCCTGATACCTACCCACTTGTAATCTCCGGTCCTCACAAGACCTCTTTCTTTGCTCCCCTTTTGTCTGCTGCTCACATCATCGTTTTCAAGATTTCTCCCGTGCATCTCCAATACTCTGAAATTCATTACCCATCACATCAGATTCTCTCTCACCATCCCAACCTTTAAAAGCAACCTAAAAACCCACCTCACCCTGCTACCACTACACTACCATATAAAAAGCTTTTACCCTAACCTACCGTCTTACCCCCTCTTCCCTTGTACATTGTAAGCCCTCATGGGCATGGTCCTCTTTCCTTCAGTACCAGTCTGTCATTTATTAAGCTCATGTTTATTGTTCTTGTTGTTTTTATTGTCTCATGTTACGTATTTTCACATGTTTGTTCATATATACAGCTCTTTGGAATTAATGGAGCTTTAACATAAATAATAATGATAATAATAATAAAATTCCTTCCCTTTTCCCTTCCCTTGGTTGAACTTGATGGACATGTGTCTTTTTTCAGCCGTACTAACTATGTAACTATGTAATAATCATTTATAAAAATAATTATACTATTAAATGATTGTCCTGAATTTAAAATTTTAGCCCCTAATGATAAAATGCTGTGTGACCTTCTAAATGGCATAAAAAATCATGGATATTTTATCCTGAGGTATATAGTATATCTGGCTGTTGATATGTCCTCTCATTATACAGTATGGATGGGAGTTCTTTAGGCTGCCACTGCTCAGTATTTGTTCTTAAAAGTCCTGATTTTCATCCTTACATTACTGCTTCCATGGGGATATTCTATCAAATAAATTCCATTTCTCAGTTGCATGTGGAGAACATTGTACATTGTATAATCTGCCACATACATTTCTGACGAGAATTCTTTTAACGTCTCTTTAAATGAAAGTCAATCCTTAGCGTTAAATGTGAAGTCTTGAAGGTCTCCATTGTAGAAGATACGAACAAAAAAAACATATATTTTCTGACTTATCTGCATTTAAACAATTTGTGTTTCAATGCGCCCGCATTTGTCTTGGGGTTATTTTTTTATATTTTTTTCTTTCATTTTTTTTTTCCGTGTACAGCCATGTTTATTTATTATCTAAAGGGTACACCAAAAATTCCTCCAGTAATTTATTCTTAAATATATTTAAGATATATTCTTTAAACATATTAACTTTTTTATTATTACAGTCCCGGTTAGACATTTCTCTTAAGGGACCAACTACATCTCCAGGCTTAGGTTATAGCAGGATCTTCAGTTCAATGAAGGAAACGGTCTTCCCAGTCAGTCTGTAGACCAGACACTAGGGCATGTATCCGAGGTTCTGGAGCCTTGGTTGTAGAAGTCATGGTGGGGGATGGACATCTGGTACGGAACGGGTTTAGAGAAGTGTTTCAGTCCATTGAAAGAGCTCAGGTTCCTAGTGACCCCAAAAGTCATCTCAGAAACGATGGTCTTGTTCTGTTGCAGTTGATTATCATTGGGTATTTGGGAGGACCCTCTGGACAAGTCCATCGCTTCATTACTGATAGCCATCTCCGGGGCCATGTTATTATGGACTTGATGGTACATCCCCATGTTGGGGCCACTTGATGAATTTTGGCAGACCTTACTAAGTATATGCTGGACCGGAGGTGATGGATAATATGGATGATAACCCATAGAAGGTGGCTGGGGAAAGAAAATCTGTTTTGAGTTCTTAAGCGTCTTCACCCATTTTGCAGTAGCCACCATTTTCTGTTGATATAGCGTGTTCTGACGACGTTCAGTGGGTTTGTTTCCAGTTTGTTCATCAGGAAAATATTCTTTCAAAACAGGTTTCTTCTTTGGGTTCCCATTCTCATGCCTCGCCTTTGCTCTTTGGTTTTGAAACCAGACCTGGATTCTTGAATCCGGGATATAGAGACATTTTGACAGCTCCCCTCGGTGACTAATATCCGGATACTAGTTGGTTTTGAAGAAAAGCTCTAAAGTGTTCAACTGTGCTTTGCTAAAGATCATTCTCTTCCGGCGCTGTGATGTTTCGCTTTCCTGGTCCTCGCAATTTTTCTGCAGCAGATTTTCAGCCATGTTGCGTTCCTGCCAATGTGTAGCACTGTGGCCACCAGGATTCAGCTTGTCTGTGAGCACTGACGGCATCTCCGTGGGCAGGTTGTGTGGCTGCCAATACATGTTAGGACTGAGATCACCAGGTGCTCGATCACATCCAGCCATCATCTGATCTCCGACAGCCTGAAGTACATGGGGTTATTTTTGACTCAGATTTTTCCTTTACTTCGCACATTCAATCACTTACACGCTCCTGTCACTCTCACCTGAAAAACATCTCCAGAATCCGCCCTTTTCTTACTGTGGAAATAGCCAAATCTCTCATTGTCTCTCTGATTCACTCTCGTCTTTACTCCTGTAACTCTTTACTAATCGGTTTTCCACTCACTAAACTCTCCCCTTTCCAATCTATAGTGAATGCAGCAGCCAGGCTTATCTCACTGCACTGGACCACTACAACAATGCCTCTACCCCCCTGTGCCAGTCTCTGCACTGGACCTCTACTCCAATGCCTCTGTCCTCTGCCAGTAACTGCACTGGGCCGCTACACCAATGCCTCTACCCTGTGCCAGTCTCTGCACTGGACCTCTACTCCAATGCCTCTGTCCTCTGCCAGTAACTGCACTGGGCCGCTACACCAATGCCTCTACCCTGTGCCAGTCTCTGCACTGGTAGCCCATCCCCTTCAGAATTAAATTCAGACTTATTACTGTCACCCAGAAAGTTCACCCCAGTGCTGCACCGCCTTACATCTCGTCCCTCATCTCTGTCTACCACCCTTCACATGCTTTACGTTCTGCCAACGACCGTAGATTAAAATCCTACATAATCCAAACCTCCCACTACCGTCTCCAAGATTTTTCTCGTGCTGCACCCGTCCTCTAGAATTCATTACCCCGGACAATCAGATTAATTCCCAACATCCACAGTTTTAAACTTGCCCTGAAAACACATCTTTTTAGACAGGCCTATAACATTCCCTAATCTGACTACTTTCCCTGGCCACCCGTTTACATTAGTGATCATAACTTGATCCCCTCATCCAGCAGTATCCCCCACACTCCTTGCACCCTAATACACTTCATGTCCGTCATACACAGATACTGGCTGGTGACGGCTCATGCAGCTTTATGTTACTACCCCATTATATAAAAGATGGCCGGACCATTGTACTGAACAAGCACTTTTTACATTTTGTGTCTCCCTTATTTCCTCATAGATTGTAAGCTCTTGTGATCAGGGTCCTCACTCCTCTTGTTTAAATTGTGATTTCGTTTTGTCACTATGTAATGTCTGATATTGTCTGTACAATGTACCCCCTGAATTGGAAAGTGCTGCAGAATATGTTGGCGCTACATAAATAAAGATTATTATTATTATTATTATTAATAATATTATTATTCTGTCATTAACCCTCTTCCTACTTGTGCTTAAGAGATGATAACATTGCATTTTACTGTAAGCTGTAAAATGAGATGCTACTCCAGTGCAATGTAGCCAGTTTGGCCACTAGATGTCAGCACCACTTGAACACTATAAATAAAGATTAATATTATTATTATTATTATTGTTATTAATTATTAATTTGTAGAGATAAAAGACAATGCGGGTGACCTCTGTAAAAATCATCTTAGCGCCACAGGAGACATAAATGAAAAAGTTTAAATTGTATGTACCCTGCATAACCCCAAATCATCACAGAATGATCCCCATTAGAGAATGCTCGGTTGTAGTTTTACACGTTGGGGAGCACTGTTCTTTAAGTTTTTTCCAAGCCTTCTTCTCGATGCAAACTAGACAAGTAACATAATTTACAATTTTTTTTTTGTTCCTGTGGTTTTCCCCCTACCTTATTTTCTTAATCTAGATACAGTCGAGTCTATGTCGGACTGGGATTCTTTGGGTCCACTAGATGACAGTGCGGTCCAACCTCCATTTATACAGAACATGTGCATATGCACTTGTAATTTCCTTATAATGTTTGTTGTTATCATTGTACACACAGGACATATCATTAATAAGACCTAATAGGTTATTTGTGAATCATTCCACTAAAAATAGACCCAAGTGACTGGCTCCAAAGTCAACTCCAAATTCTGCTGGAACTTTGGGACCAATTACTGTGTCAGGACCTGGGTCCACTGGAGGACCCTCTGATACTCTGGTGGGCCAGTCTGACCTGTGTACGATAAGTTAAATTCTCTCTGAATGATTATATGATTAGTATATTTCTCCCATGCTTTCTGCTTTCTTAGAGAATCAAAACAAGTCTGTGCAGAACAGAGGGGTATCCTATTGTACAGCAGATAGAACTTCATGTAACTATTTCTATAGAAATATTGTAGTGACACATATTTAAATACTGGCTACCTAGACGAGAAGACAAAAAGTTGCTAGGCAATCTGACCTAACAATTGCACACTGAGGGCATTAAGGGAAACCCCTAATGAGACAAAGAAACATGGTATATAATATTAGTTAAAGCCTATAGGCATAGACCTGTAGGCTCTCCGTCAGTTGCCAAATGTTTCTCGCATGAGGCACCATATTGTCTCCTTCTAGGGGAGAATACCTCTGTAACGCAACATGTCCATAGAGCATACCAGAATTTTTGGTAGACTCTCACAGAATCCATGAAAAAAAACACCTCAATTTGCCTCCATGTAATATTGGTGGCATGTGGAGGTACAGTAAGGATTCCTAACAAGCTAGGGGCACTGTATTATGGATCTGAATAACACAAATCTGTAATATCTCCGTCAAAATAAACCCTTAGAAGGTATATGCACTTTTGGACACCATTTAATTCACATAAAACTTTAAGTAACTTAGTAACAACATTAAATTACTTTGCTGGCTCAATATCTTTACAGAACTTGTTCGGTAATTTTCATTCTGGGAAGTGTCATTATTATACCAGACACTGTATAGTAATCTGATGTGAGAAATAAAACTGTCCCAATGCATTATAGGAGCTCAGCTAAACTCTAAGGGGTGTGTCTGACATCAAGATTGTTTTCTGTTTCCAATGGCAACCAGCAGAATTATGAATGTAACTCTGGAGTATAATTCAGGCTGTAACTCAGGATCAGTACAAGATAAGTTATGCAATGTATATACAAAGTGTTAACTTTTCTGTTTCTCCATTTTATCTTCACCTTCTTTTAAACTTGGCAAAGTGCAGAAAAGAATACCATGGATATTAAAGTTTCTTTAAGTGTATGCCCTTAAGTGTATAACCTTGAAGAGACAAGCAAGGGCAATTGCTTTTGGTTCCATTTATTTACTATATTTAAAGTCTTCTTCTAACTCTTTTGTAAATGTCAGGCTTTGAACAAGAAGGAAGATATTTTAAGAGCTCTTAGATTCTTTTAAGTGTCTATATAGTTTGCCTACCTTTGAATTTGTGTCCCTTTTATGTCAGACACAGGGGTATTTCTTTTATTTCTTTTTTATGTGTTCATATTCTGGGAGATGTTTTAGCTTTATTTTACGTGATTTTGCATTCATTAATTTTCTACACTTCTTTCAGCGTTCAATTTACTTTTGCGTCATTTGTATTGTTCATTTTCCATATACCGTCTTGGTAGGGATTGCATCTTTCTACTGGGATGTGCTAATTTTTTTTAAATTGTTAAACCATTACTGTAATAAAAAGATGTATCAATATCTGCCAATGAGTATATAAAAATACGTATGAACATTTATAATGTATTTATATTAAAACTATTTTTTGTTCAATAATTTTTTACATTTTTAAAGATAAACTATTGCCATCCCATTAAAAACACCCTTGACAAAAGATGGTAGAAATAGTTAATCTCCTCCTCCCTCTCCCTGCACAGTGACTTCTGACATATGTCACAGAGCATGCTCATTACACTCTACCACATAAGTCAATAGGTTGTTTCTGACCCAAGTTTCTAATGTCCACTTTCCTGTGTTAAAACAAAACCCTTCTGCTTCTATTGATTCAACTCAGTCAAGAAAGCTGCCTTAATAATCATGTAAAGAAAATAGAATAAACAATATGCAATCAAAAAATAAAAACATTAAGATAAGAAATAAGGGTTATGTTTCAGTGTATAATTATTAGAGTAAAAAAAAAAAAAATTCAATATCAAATTTATTTTCTAATACCTAAAATAAAAAATAACTGGTTTTCTTCATTTCACATCTTATAGACTTGCAGTCTTTGGAAAATAATTTGCAAAAAATTAAATGAGCATAATCTAAATACAGATGTAGCCAAGTTTATCTAGACTCTGATAACTTGCTGCAGCGTGATCTCTCACAACAAAATCCATTGAAAAGTCATTGAAAAATTGTCTTGCCACTGTGTAGTTAATGCGTTAAAATTCAAAATAAAGATGACTACATCTGTACGTTCCAAATTTGTATAGTGGATACATTTTATGGGAGGTATTATACATGACGAAGATCCAACAAGTGAAGCAATTCCATAGAAGCCACAAGATCCTATCTATGGGGTTGTCCCTTCGATAGAAGTCCATGGTTAGGTGGAGCTCCAAGGAAAGATGTCCCACCACGGCTGCTTGATTTTGGTTTTGTGTTACGTTATGGGACTTAATAAAAAACTGTGAAGGCCACTAGGTAAATCATAGTTCCCCCAACCCAATATCTTTGAATAAAGAGAAAGGCTGCTATACAGTGCATCCAAAATTCCATTACACAATGTCCAAATAATAGTGCCACAAAGTGCATTATAATACCGCTACACAATTTCATCATAGTACTGTCATACTGCCGTAAGAATATAAAATTGTGCTTGCCCCTTTATCTTACCACTTGCCTACATAGAACTGGCCATTCATGTACGTTTCCTATCTTTGATAGTGTTACTTTGTGTTCTTCACTTTATAGAGAAAAGAGACTTGGATCCCATTCTTTATGAAGGTCATCCATACTTACCCTTCACTTTGTCAAAAGACGTAGACAATAGAACCCACTAAGAAACCACCCAACCATGGACATGTCTCTCTTTGTATTACTGCTACAGTGTAACGCCCACTCTTTAGTTACCGTCTACTTTCTATATACGCTATTCAACACTCAGGCTTCTATGGTGGTATTTACTACTAATAATGTAGAATTTCACTTAGACAGGAAAAACGAGACAGTGGGCACAGAAAATAACCATACCTAAGAGATGACAACAAGCGACGTTACGCTGAGGTTGCCCTTCTATTCTGACATTATCTTTAAATGTCTTTAACAATTTTAAGCCATCAAAATATCGTAGAACGTTTTTCCTTTTGTTCAAACTCTTTAAATGTTTGCTTTCACCTTCAAAAAGCAGGACACGTTGTTCACCGGCTAATATATAATTCCAGGCACTGCTTATTTTGCTTGGGCAAGTTCTTTTCAAATGGAAAAGTTTTCATGTTGTGATAAATGGCTTTGCTGGGTACAGAATCGCAGCACATGTAACTCCCGTTGTTCTCTTAATTTGGTCTATTCTGCCTTCAAATGAATGAAAAGAGCAGCTTTTCTATGGGCTTCCAGTCTTTTTGATTTTTTTTTTAAACCCTGCAAATGGTGAAAGCGGGAGATATATTAAGTGTGTGGTTAAAGCAATTCACATAAACACGGTTCATTTGTAATGTTTGTGTCATTATTGGGATTTTACATCCCAGACAATGGGGCTTTAGAAGGAGATCGAGCAAGTATTTTCTGTTTGGAAATATTTACACAGAATACGTTTGTTCAGATTTTCTATCTAGACGATTGGTATGAAAGAGAAGCCTAGACTGGGGGGAGATAACTTGTACAGCATGAGCCTGACTGAGCCGACACTTATCGTATTACCTTGATAGCTAAATAAAGAGTTTCAGGTTAATACAAAGAAGCAATACAGAAAACAATATTTTGAACTACATTATATGGACAAAAGTATTGGGACACGCCTCTTAATCATTGAATTCAGGTGTTTTATTCAGTCCCATTCCCACAGGTGTATAACATCCAGCATTCACCATGTAGGTGCCTTTACAAGCAATAGTGATAGAATGGGTCATTGTAAAGAGATCACTGAATTCCTGCATGGTCCTGTATGTAATAGGACGTCACCATTGTAACAAGTCAGTTCATGACATTTCTTCCCTCCTAGATATCCACCGTCACCTGTGAGTGATATTATTATAAAGTGGAAGCATATAGGAACCACAGCAACTCAGCCACGAAGTGGAGACCACGTAGAGTTACAGAGTGGGGGAGCCGTGTGCTGAGGCGTATAGTGCATAAAAGTCGCCAATGCTCCGCTGACTCAATCACTGCAGAGTCCAAACCTTCTCTGACATTAACATCCGCACAAAATCTGTACCCGGGAGCTTCATGGCATGGGTGCCGAGCAGCTGATTGCCAGCTTTACATCACCAAGTACAATGCTAAACGTCGGATGAAGTGGTATAAAGCCGCCACCACTGGACTCTGGAGAAGTGGAAACGTGTTCTGTGGAGTGATGCTTCTTTATTGATGGATTGATGGATGAGTCTGGGTTTGGTGAATTCCAGTAGAACGTTACCTGCCTGACTGCAGTGTGCCAGCTGTAAAGTTTGGTGGGGGAGGGGTAATGCTATACGGATGTTTTTCAGGGATTGGCCCTTAGTTCCAGTGAAGGGAAATCTTAATGCTTTAGCACCCAATACATTTTACACAATTGTGGCTTCCAACTTCTTGAGAACAGTTTGGAGTTTTGGTCCTTTTCTGTTCCAGCATAACTGCGCCCCAGTGCACAAGGTCCATAAAGGCTGGTTGGTTGGTTGGTTGGTTGGTTGGTTGAGATTGGTGTGGAAAAATTTGACTGGCCGCACAGAGTCCTGATCTCAACCCCATCCAACACCTTTGGGATGAACTAGAACGGAAAATACGACCCAGGCCCCCTCCACCAACATCAGCGTGTGACCTCACAAATGATCTTCTAGATGAACGAGCAAAAATTCCCAGAGACACCCCAAAATCTTGTAGAAAGCCTTCCCAGAAGAGTGGAAGCTATTTTATTGCAAAGAGGGGGACCAACTCCACATTAATGCTGATGGATTTATAATAGGGTGACATAAAAACACCTGTGGGTGTAATGTGGAGGTGTCCCAATACTTGGTCATATAGTGTATGTTTTTTACATTACGCTGTTAATAAGGGATTTTTGGCCTTAAAGCTTAAAGGAGTATTCTAGTCTTTAGCACTGGATAGGTGAAAAATGCTAGAACATTGGAAGTCCAACCACTGCGACCCCCACCAACCGCCAGATGGCGATGAGGAGGAGTTTGAATGGAAAGGAGGCTGGGCATTCAGCTCCATTTAAAGTCTATGGGGTTCAGCTGTTTCTGTCAACTTCATAGACTTTGAATAGAGATATATCATGTTTTGCTGGGCCTTCATTCCACTCAAACTCCTTCTAGTCACCGTCTGGCGATTGGTGGGGCACCCAGTGGTCAGACCCCTACCAATCTAGCATTTTTCACCTATGTAGTGGATAAGTAAATAATGTTAAAGGCTGAAATACTTCTTTAATGATCACCTGCCATAATCTACGACATATGTCTCACATACACGGCATCTAGTGTTGCTTCCTCTATTGGTCCCATTCGTACTATATTCTCATCTTGGACATTTATGGAATATCCATAGGATATACCACAAATGTCTGATAGATGAGGGTCCCACCTCTAGAACCTGCACCTATCTCTAGAACAGGGCTCATTGACCCCCATCCTACTTCGCCCGATGTTGCTGGTCCCCGGCCAATGAGTTACGAGGTGATCGGGAGTACAGAAATAGTCAAGCTCGCTGAGCTACACTGTTTCCATAACTCACATACATGTAAAAAGGAGTTCTGTAAACAGTGTAGTTCAGAAAGCTCGACTGTTTCCATATTCCCTGGTCACCTCGTAAATCAGTAATTGGTGGCCAGCGACAGCGTAAGAAGGTATGATGGGGTCAGTGGACCCCATTCTAGAGATAGGTGCAGGTCCCAGAATCCCGTAGATATGCCATAAATGTCCAAGATAAGAATACCCCTTCTAAATGGTATTCAGTTCATAAACATTTATGGAATATTCACAGGATATCGCTCTCTATTAAAGTCTATAAGAGTTACAGAAAGTTCTGCTTGCGACCACCTCTCCATTGACTTGTATGGGGAGAGCGGTTGTCCTGAATGGGGATCATTGGTCTCCCAATTGTTGAGGGTTCCAGAGGCACATGTCACTTACCTGGGGATATGCCATAAAGGTTTTAATTCGAATATTGCTTTAAATTTGACACCATATTCTGATGACAGATCCACATTAATAATACATTGCTAGATCACTGGGTTTAATCTGCGTAGTGTAGGATCCTAAATCATATTAATAAAAGTTATCCAGATAAGGAATGAAAAGATGGTCGTCTTACAACTATTAAATCATAGTATTTTACATTGCACATGTGCTACATCCGCATTAAATGCTACAACCCTGTAAACAGCTGCATCTTGATGGTTTCCCTTTGACTGACCTTGAAGGAGCAGCGTATTTTCCTATGATTTTACGATCTGATATAAAAATTATTTTAGTCTTATAACTCCCAAGACGTCTCAACATTTCCTTCCAATGTTTGCAGTTACCTAATTGTAGCGTATCTTCCTGAAAGTGGAAATGTATGCGGCGTGTTTTATTGTATATCACCAGTGGGGATTAAACCAAGAGCACTTAAAATGTAGGTAGAGTATTAATGTCTCTTAATGTATTATGCTGCATATGAAAATAGTGGAATTCGAGCACGTCAATGATATCCATTAGCAAATACAGAAAGAAGCAATCACACATTTTACCAGCTTCATGGTCTCAGTAATTATAAAGTTGCGAGAAGGTGGAATTAACCTATGGATATTTTGTATTGGTTAATAAAGTGTAAGTCGGCGGCGTCCCTTTGAAAAGAAATACTCTTGACTTTGAAGAGGTGAATAATTGTTACGAGTTTCTAATGGGGGATTTAGAAGTATTAAATTCAAGCTGTGTAAATCAATAACATTCAAGCAACATAACTAATGTATATTTTATAACTCGTGTAACAAATATATGACTGATATCAACTCCGGAGATTACAGGGGAGGGAGGGGGGAGTTAAAAGCCACAAGTAGGAAAAAGAAACAAGTAAAAGATAAATCAGGAGTGTATGGGATTTCTATCTATGATGTGAAGGGAATATTTTTAGATTATGCAGAAGAACTGTACATTTTTATGTTGTCGGCAAGTATTTTCATAGAGAGATGTAGCAGAGCTGGCACAACTCATGGTGATAACATACTGTGTAAGCTTTGGCTTTAAAGGGGATAATGGTTTTATTTCTTTAAGTGTCCCTCCGACGCTAGTGTGCTAGTGGAGAGACTAATTGATATTCTAATTAATAGGACTCATGCATAATACTCTCCAGGGGTCATACAGGCTGGGGTCTTTCCACACCCAAAGTTAAATCGAGCAGGCGATTGGAATTGGGGGGGACACTTTAAAATGTGTAATCAGTTAGACTTTTTCCTGTGAGCCCACCTCCTGAAAATCCTGACGATCACCTGCCATCGGGGAAGCTGCAGCTACTCATTTCCACTACAGCGGCCGCTACAGGGGAAGTGTGGTATTACATTGAATGAGCAACTGTGTGATAAGAGGCTGAATCGAGACTGCCAAATTGGGAGCAGTTCCTTGTTTAGGGGCTCTCTACTCTGGCTAGTAGAGGGGAGTCATGAATGGGGAACCACCCTCTTTCATGTCCATATTCCCTATTAGCGCATATAGATGGTGAGGATCTTGATGAGACAACCCCTTTAAGCTAGGGTTGTGGTGTCGGTAAGCAGAACTTCCGACTCCCCTATTTTTCCACTCTCCGACTCCAGCTCAGATACCGACTCCTTCAGAAATGGCCCATGTTTAATATGTCCGGTTATCTGGTCGTTGTGCGTAAGTTTATGTGTAGTTGATAATGTTGTAAGAAAAGAGAGAACAGTGTGCACTCAAGATAAGAAGAAATTGAGACAGCACTCCAAAATATTCAAAAAATAGAGATCCTTTTATTCCACGTGTGTGCAACGTTTCAGCTCAGTGCGAGCCTTTCTCAAGCATTACTTTATGTGTACTGTATATGTCCTGGAAATGAAGGGAATCAGGTGCAGGTCTGAATGGGAATAAAATTAACATTCAAAAGGTGTATCTGCTATGTTGGGGCCTTGCCTTAAAGGGGAACTGTCATGTACCCGAAAAGCTAATTTGCCACCAGACCTGGATTGCAGCCTTCCCCCTGATTCCAGCGTCTCCATTCCCCCGCAATCAGTGTCCCATCCTCTGCAATCAGCCTCATTAGTTTTGGCCGGTGTAAACCTCTGCCAGGGCTCGTTGCACCGTCACTGAACGCTCTGTAGCGTTTCAGGTTGTCAGGGAAATGGAGTTTCCCCGGCGGCCTGGCTAGGGGGATGTAGGAGCACAGTGTCAGTGTGGGCTCGTTCTGACCCCAGCGTTGACGTGGCCTAGTGGTGCCATGCCAGCTAAGCAGAACGGCTTTGCACCGAGGAGGAAGTGGGCAGGGAGGAGGATTGTGCGGCATAGCAGGAGAACGCGGGATTAGAACAGGACAATACAGCACAGCCCTGGTACCCCTAGCCTGATTATTGGGAACAAAGACAATATTAACCCTCAGCACTCCAACCTGTTCAGGAAGGGGGCCCTCTAATGAAACCTTTGCATTGGGCCCACTAAACTGTTAAAATTGGACTGCACCAAGTAGTGAACTTCCTCCCCTGGTCTTCAGAGGAAGAAGTACTGAGCATGTTTTGGACATTTTAACTAAGGGCCTTGAAGCAGCAGCATGACGATACTTAGACTTAGGAAGAGGAGACAACAAGGAAAAGCTGATATCCGATTTTCTGTCATCGCTGGAACATCCTAGTGTTGTTATTTACAATTTAACTGAACGTATGTATTTTTGGAATATCAACAGAGCATTTCAAACCATATACAATATACTGTATGTTTTATGCTTGAAAATCTTAATATGTACAAAAAGTTACAGCCGTAATGTCTTGCTCCATCTCTTGTTTTTTTGCCATCTAAAGCTAGTAGAGATGAGCGAATCGATTCTACACTAATCGAATTTGGTCAGAATTTGGAGATAATAGTTCCCTCAACGTCAGCTGGTCGGTGCTCAGCCGGTGGCTGATAATTTCTGATTATAGAAACCAGCATCAAACTGGGAAAGTGTTTGTTGTTTGCTATTTTGGATGTGGCCCGGACTGTTTCCTGACTCTGCCTTGGGAGCGCGGCCTGCCCCGACCACCTGTATCTATCTATCTATCTATCTATCTATCTATCTATCTATCTATCTATCTATCTATCTATCTATCTATCTATCTATCTATCGTGTTGCATGACCTCTGCCAGCCGAGTCCTCCAGTTTGTAAGATCGGGCTTCTGCTGATAGATTCTGGTGCCTTGCTCGGAAATACCATCTGCAGGCTGTTAGGGGTTGATATTGAAGACCACCATGTGGAGGAGACCTGGGTATTCCCTGCACAGAGTCCAAAAGATGTGGATTGAAAAATCCCTTAGACTCGGCCCCCTGATTTCGAAGTAGCTTAGTCTAATAGTTTCACAGTGGGTCTACGCTCCTGTACTGAGGCCTGAACGTGACAGATCTTATATTTGTAGGGGCGCCGACAGCAGATTTGTTGGGAAAGAGAGATCGGATATGTTGTATTTCAACATGCTCGACCTTACTTCCCTGGGGAGATGACACCTGTATCTGTCAGCGGCTTATTTTCGTCTCCCCTTTGAAAAAACCTGCACACTCGGCCAAGATCAGCGGACATGTTATGGTGAAGTTGACAGAAATAGATGTAGCCTGAACAAACTCAATAGCTATCTCATATTTATGGCCGGCCAAAGAAGAAATTTCTAGTCTTAAGTGTGTGTCTATGTCTATGTCTATGTATAAGTCTATGTCTTAAGAGACATAAGATTTGCAGAACATTTTGAAATCCAGCTAAATTTGGTGAGATTTACTGATGTCTGTGGTGGCCATATATCAGATTTAGAGCAAATGCTACCAAAATATGAAGGGTCTGCCAATAAAATGTTATGTCTTAAGCCAGATATACACTGTGTGCACAATTATTAGGCAAGTGAGTATTTTGACCATATCATCATTTTTATGTATACTTTCCAACTCCAAGCTGTATAAACTTGACTGCTGATTGGATCAAGCATATCAGGTGATGTGTATTTTTGTAATGAGGGAGGGTGGGCCTAAGGAGATCAAGATGCTATAATCAAGGTGAATTATTAGGCAGCTTGTTTTCCTCTGGCAAAATGGGCCAAAAAAGATCAAACTGAAAAGATCAAAGTGAAAAGTCAAAAATTGTTAAAATTCTTTCAGAGGGGTGCAGCACTCTTGAAATTCCTAAGATGTTGGGGCGTGATCACAGAACCATCAAATGTTTGGAAACGCTGGAAACAGTCAACAGGGTCGCAAAAAACGAGTTGAGAAAAAATAACGCAAATTAACTGACAAAGAATTGAGAAGAATCAAACTTGAATTGACCAGGAACCCGTTATCTTCCAGTGCTGTCATACTCCAGAACTGCAACCTTCCCGGACTGGCCAGAAGTACAAGGTGTTCAGTGCTCAGAGACACGGCCAAGGTGAGGAAGCCTGAAACCTGACCACCACTGAACAAGATGTCAAGACTAGGCCAAGAAATATCTGAAGACGGATTGTTCAAAGGTTTTATGGACTGATGAGATGAGAGTGACTCTTGACGGACCAGATGGATGGGCCTGTGGCTGGATCAGTAATGACCACAGAGCTCCAATTCGACTCAGATGCCAGCAAGGTGGAGGTGGGGTCCTGCTATGGGCTAGAATTATTAAGGATGAGCTAGTTGGACCTTTTCGTGTTGAAGATGGACTAAAAATCCCAAACCTCCCAAACCTACTGCCAGTTTTTAGAAGACACTTTCATCAAGCAGTGGTACAGGAAAAAGTTTCATCTCAAGAAAACCATGATTTTTCAGCAGGGCAATGCTCCATCATATGCATCTAAGTTCTCCACTGCATGGTGAGCCAGTAAAGGCCTTAAAGGTGAAAGAATAATGGCATGGCCCCATCCTCACCCGACCTAAACCCTATTGAGAACTTGTGGGCCCTTCTTAAACGGCAGATTTACGGTGATGGAGAACAGTCCACCTCTCTGATCAGTGTCTGGGGGGCTGTGGCTGCTGCTGCACAAAAAGTTGATTGTCAACAGATGAAGAAACTGACAGACTCCATGGATGGACGGCTTATGACGATTATTGAAAAGAAGGGCGGCTATATTGGTCACTGATTTTTTGGGGGGAAATGTCATAAATGTTTGTAAATTTTGAGTTGTTTGTTTATTATTCTCACTTTAACCCATTCCCTCTTTAGCCACTTTTTCAAATAACTTTAGAATGCTTTTACCTACCCAAGCGATTCTGAGATTGTTTTCTCGTGACACATTGGAATTTATGTTACTGCCAAAATTTGCTCGATATGTTCAGTATTTAATTGTAAAAAACACCAAAATGTAGTGAAAAATTGCAAAAATTAGAATTTTCTCAATTTAAATGTATTTGCTTGTAAGACAGGCAGTTATAACACACAAAATTGTTGCTAAATAACATTTCCCATATGTCTACTTTAGATTGGCATCCTTTTTTGAACATCCTTTTATTTTTCTAGGACGTTACAAGGCTTTGAACTTTAGCAGCAATTTCTCACATTTTCAAGAAAATTTCAAAAGGCCATTTTTACAGGGGCCAGTTCATTTGTGAATTGCTTTCAAGGCCTTATATATTAGAAACCCCAAAAAAGTCACCCCATTTTAAAAACTTCACCCCTCAAAGTATTCAAAACAGCATTTAGAAAATGTATTAACCCTTTAGACTTTTCACAGGAATTAAAGCAAAGTAGAGGTGAAATTGACAAATTTCATATTTTTTTGCAGAAATTAATTTTTAATCCAATTTTCTTTATAACACAGAAAGTTTTACCAGAGAAACGCAACTCAATATTTATTGCCCAGGTTCTGCAGTTTTAGAAAATATCCCACATGTGGCCGTAGCGTGCTACTGGCCTGAAGCACCGGCCTCAGAAGCAAAGGTGCACCTAGAGGATTTTGGGGCCTTATTTTTATTAGAATATATTTTAGGCACCATGTCAGGTTTGAAGGGCTCTTGCGGTGCCAAAACAGTGGAAATGTCCCAAAAGTGACCCCATTTGGGAAACTACACCCCTCAAGGAAACTATCTAGGGGTATAGTGAGCATTTTGACCACACAGGTTTTTTACAGAAATTATTGGAAGTAGGCCATGAAAATTTAAATCTAAATTTTTTCAAAGAAAATGTAGGTTTAGTGATTTTTTTTCTCATTTCCACAAGGACTAAAGGAGAAAAAGCACCACCAAATTTAAAGCAATTTCTCTTGAGTAAAACAATACCCCACATGTGGTAATAAACAGCTGTTTGGACACACGGCGAGGCTGAGAAGGGAAAGAGCGCCATTTGGCTTTTGGAGTTCACATTTATCAGGAATGAATTTTGTAAAAAGAATGTATTTTTTCTGTCGCCAAGTTGTGAGAACCATAACTTTTTAACTTTTTTGTCGACGGAGCTGTATGAGGGCTTGTTTTTTGCGAGACGAGCTATAGTTTTTATAGGTACCATTTTTGGATACGTGCGACTTTTTGATCACTTTTTATTACAATATTTGTAGGGCAAAGTGACCAAAAAACAGAAACTCTGGTATAGTTTGTTACGTTTTTTTTTTACGCTGTTCACCGCGTGCAATAAATAATATAATATTTTGATACCTCAGGTCGTTATGGTCGCGGCGATACCAAATACGTATGGTTTATTTATTTTTTTCAATAATAAAGGACATGATAAGAGAAAAAGGGCAATTGTTTTTTATTTTATTACTTGAAACTTTTATTGTTTTCAAACTTTTATTTTTTATACTTTTTTTTACACTTTTTTTATACTTTTTTTACGCTTTTTTTCAAGTCCCACTAAGGGACTTGAAGGTCCAACTGTCTGATGTTTTTTTTCTAATACATTGCACTACCTACGTAGTGCAATGTATTAGATCTGTCAGTTATTCACTGACAGCAAACCGATTAGGCTTTTCCTCCCCCCAGCGGGACCTAATCGGCATCTGTAATGGCAGAGCAGAGGGCCATTGTGTCTCCTGTTGCCATAGCAGCAGTCGCCAGTCCTGATTACCTGACAACCGCTAAGATGCAGCGATCGCTTTCGATTGCTGCATTGAAGGGGTTAATGGAAGGGATCGGAGCTAGCTCCGGTTCCTGCCGTTACAGGTGGATGTCAGCTGTAACATACAGCTGACTTCCACCGCTGATGACACCGAATCTGCTCCTGAGCCGGCGCCATCTTGCCAGTAGTATGGTAGCCGTTCAGGCTCCGCCGCCAGGCGGGAAATGACCGGCTTCCGTGCTAGGCAGACCGTGGGGCCAGTATTAGGCCTCTGGTGGCCATTGCAGCCACCAGAGCCCCGGCAATTTCATTGCTGGGGTTCCGATGAGCTGAAAACACCTTAAGTGCAGCGATCGCGTTTGAGCGCTGCACTTAAGGGGTTAATGGTGGGGATCTAAGCTAATTTCGGTCCCCGCCATTACAGCCGGATGTCAGCTGTAAGATACAGCTTCTGAGCCAGTACCAAACATTTGTCGTATGGCTACGGCAATTTGAGGGAAGTCATGGCTTTCCATGGCGTACCCATACGGCAAATGTCGGGAAGGGGTTAATAGATGAAAACAAACCAGTGAGATGGGAAATTTTTCCTTTTTCTTTTAGTTACATAATAATTCTGCACACTAAGGGTATGTACACAAGGACTATTTACGGACGTAATTCAGGCGTTTTAGCCACGAATTAAGTCCGAAAATGCGGCTCCAAAGCGTTGGCACACATCTGCCCATTCATTTGAATGGGGTTTACGATGCTCTGTGCCGACGGTCATTTTTTTTACGCGCCGCTGCCAAAAGGCGGAAAAAAGACGCCCGCGTCAAAGAAGTGCATGTCACTTCTTCAGACGTAAATGGAGCCGTTTTCCATTGACTCCATGGAAAAACAGCTCCAATTACGTCCGTAATGGACGCAGCGAAAAGCGCCTGCACTTGCCATTCTCCTGAAAACAGCTCCGTGATTTCAGCCGTAACGGACCCTGCCGTGTGAACATACCCTAATAGTTGCCCAATAATTCTGCACACATAGATATTCTCCTAAGAAAGCCAAAACCTCACTTTTACTTTCTTAAATATTCAGGTTTTCAGGTTTATTAACCTTTTGGATTGACCGACAGCAGTGTAGTGATTCAATAATAAAAATTAATCCTCAAAAATACAACTTGCCTAGTAAGTGTGCACACAGTGTAAAGCGGCCACAGACATTCGCTGACAGATCCGGCCAATTACGGTGGAATCTGCAGACAGTCTATCCTCTATGATGCCCCACTCGTTCTTTCTCTTTTTTTTCTGACAATGACTGCATCAGCGCTGCTTTACCTTTTTTTTTGTTTATAATATGCCCAACAGATATGTCAACAGCAGCTTGTTGACTGTTTCCAGAGATGTAAAATGAGTCCAGACAAAAAGTGAAAGGATGTATTTTACATTTGCTTACTCTATTGCCTTAACCCTAACTTTATAGTCTTCAATATGTTCATGTCACATAGCCAGTTTATTCACTCATAGTTCCTAAATAGTTATTTTAATGTCTGTTAGGGAATACATATGCGTTGAACAAGGGCAATAATTCACTAATAACAGCGAATTCTGTTTTAGCAGCAGCTTTTCGAAAAGTATTCATATTGGTATTAATGGGAGTACTCAAGTCTCTTAAAGCACTCATGTTTCATGTACAGAATGACTTTCTATAAAATTGTAATGGCCACTCTTTCTACAAGCTGCTCTGTGTCACGTTCTTACTTCCCGCTGTTTGTCAAAGTAACTATACTCCTCTCTTTTCTATTCTTATAACCCATCATTAAATAGAAAGTGTTTCCTCACTGTGGCCATTAAAAAAGTGACTACAACAAAACAGGAGGATATAAAACAACAGTGGATATGACTTTATTTTGGTCAGACGAAGATCGACAACTTGAAAACTACCGTATATTAAATCATTTTTAATTGTTGTCTTAGGTTACATTAATTAATAGGGATTCAATATGGAATATGGTTACTTCATATCTTTGTTTATTTAACAATAAACAGATTAAATTCAAGCCAAGATAATGTAAATTTCGTTTATGCAGCCAGCATCAGATGGAAGCACGTAAAGCTCACCTATAAATGTAATTCCAAAGACCTCCTGTAGGCTTGTGCTTATTGATAGGTAGCCACTGAAATGTATTAAGACACAGTCTAGGAAGAAAAGCACTTTCCAATGCTGGATGTTCTATTAGGCACAAGAGGCCTTTACCTGGGGAAAAAGCTGGTCCTCAGGGCTAGGGCCACATTATAGTTTATGCAATGAGAGTTTGTGTTGTGGTCTCCATTCAATGAGTTAATAGTTGCAATGTACTAAAACTCCATGCTAAAAGCCAGTGGTGGACCACATGAGGCCCTCGAGTACCCTGCGGCCTCTGCTCTTCTCTTCCATCTGTGTATAGCGCATAGCTCCACTGCTCTTGCATTCTGACCCCAAAAAGTAGCATTTTTAATTATGAAGATAAACCCTTGGTTTCCCACTATACACATTAATAAGATATCCGTTCCATCTGCAATAAATAAATAAATGACTATTTGATCGGACACTCATGATACCGAGAACAAGGGGTTTCAGTTCTCTGATTTTCAACAAAGTTGTTTGCACATTTCTGGTTTCCATTACATGGGAACAGCTGAGCATGCTCTCTGACCTTTTCTGTATCTTCCATAGGCTATAATAGGTAGTGAGAGAGACCCCTAGGTGAGGCCAACTTTGTGCTGCTGAAGGGGGACACGGGACATTAAATAAGATATGCAGACCTCAGATGGAGTAAGGGGCCGCATCTGAGGTCCCCATAATGTGGCAGGTTAACCACTACTGTAAGTCCTGATAGAAGAATACATAGCTGTACTGTACTTGGCTTTCTCTTGTAAAAGTTTGGCAATCCAATGAGTGGTTGCCCTGTCTATGGGAAGCCTGTCCCTAGTTCAGGGATGTCATGGTAAATTTGAGATATCCCTGGTGTCCTGCATGTTACTATTGGATTACTTCTGCATATAAAGTAAGTGATTCCACTAATAACATTGTATTGGGGAACTGCTAATTTATGTTTCGAACATTGCCAACAAGCTTATGTGCCGATGCAAACTCTGACTTTTTTTCGGGTTGATTTGCATAGGTGGTGAGGTTTTTGGCATGACTTTATCATATGGGGGGCTTAAGGCGCAAGACATTTGGTGTCTATTGAGAGCCACAAACTGGAGTAGCTTGACTGGGGTTGAAGCAAGGAGGAACTGGATTAAATTAAAAAGTTAGCATGGCTATGAAAATGTTATTGCCTAGGAGAGCGCGTGTGGGGTTTATACAGTTTTGAGGGGTGTTGCTTCAGATGAGAGGGAGGTAGTGGTGCGGTCTATAGGAGGGCACAAGAAGAGGATGAATTTCTTTTAGTGTCGGTCTAGTTTAGAGAATTTGCTTCCCACCCTCTATTGTTGGGGTTCATGTCGTATTGTCATAGCGGCCTGGCAGGTGAAGGTTCTTTGAAGGCAAATGATTATAGGTGTAGAGTATTTCTAGCTTAAGCTGTGTAAGGCATAGGCAGAATTGGGTTCCTGTAGAGCAGAATCCCCAGGAGAAAAAATAATTATTGAGTGTGAAGATTACATTTTGGTGCCCGTGGGTTGGTGTGGGCAACTAAGGGTAATGATTACAGAGGGCTTTGGAGGTCAACATGAATAGAGGGATGGATACATCTATGGTGACCTCAAAGTTCCTTACTGCAAAACACTTAGATGATATATTGAGCAATGGGAAGAGGAAGAGTTTATCGGGTAGTTGGGTATGCAATGGTCGCTAAGTGTAAATCTGGCATTGGTGCATCTCTGCCCTATGTGATACATTATGGTAGCAGAAAACTCCCAAACTGCTTCCACATTAGGAGGAAATTTAACTCTATGTTTAGTTATGTTAGTGACAGGGAAATTGGGCTGTCACTGAGGTCACCGGTTGTGGCAGCTCAATACAATCAGCTAGCAAACTTTTAGACATGCATTTATATAAATGAGAAGATTGCTTTTGTGAAGGAGTTAAATTGCCTTTTCATACTTGCTAACTGCCCTGTTTTTTGTTGGTCTGGCCTGCAAACTGGACTGCAAAATGGAAGGGGTTTATGCAAATTTTACATTAACAAGGGTGTTTCTGTCCATTTTGGAGGCACTCCAAGGGGGAATGGGGTGAGGCTTACAAATGTCCCCCAATTTGGGATTCGAATGTTGTCAGAATGCCATTTGTGATGGTGCATTCCAACAGCAGAATATATATGTGCCCCAAGCAATTATGGTTATGCACATTCCCCCATGACCCTCAGGCTATGTATTCCTAAGGAACAAGACAATGTCTTACTTCTCGAATAAGCAAAATCTAAATATTAAACTTCTGCTTATAAATATTCAACAAAATAAAGTTTACTAACTCCTCAAGACGATCACTGGGAGTGTAACACAGCATGATAATGAGGAGAAGTGAAAGATAAAGCGTGCGAGCAGCGTGTAGGTGCGATAAAGTCATTACTATTCTGTGATACTTGAGGTGTCACTTTACAAGAGATTTGTTTCTGTAAAATAAAAGTAATTGCTTGGAGATTAGAGTTCAGCACAATAGAAAACAACAGATTTACTAATGATTTGTGGCGATCTGTACAGTAGAATCCAGACTAAACACTATCCCTGTGTTACAATATTTTGACATAATCACCGGGGGACACTGTTGTTAACTCACCTTCCCTGGTGCCACCGCTCTGCCTTCAACTAGGCACTCTGTCTATTTCGGCTGGCCACATCCCTTTAGGACAGCAGTTGGAAAGTCCCATTGTCCCATAGCAGGTGGGTCACCTCTCGTGACATGTCTGTTTTAGTAAAAACTTGTATTCCCCATAATATAATAATTGTAAAGCATCTTTTTTTCATCTTTGCATACCCTATATGTGTATATATTCACTGCCTGAGCGTCTTTGTCCCTGTCTTCAGCCTTAATTTCTTGGGTTCCTGGTTGTTCCTGGCTTTGACCTTTTGCTCTATTTCTGTAATGTCAGGATAGGGAGACAGACAGGTGAGCCCTAATCTACCCGCCACTCAGTCCCTGCCTACTTGCACAGCCCGTCCTATGCGACGGCATACAACTGGGCGATGGTCCCTATGCTTAATATGTGCAAGACAGACAAACAAGACAAGGGTACACAAAAGCAAAGGGATGTGGGGCAGTTGCCCACGGCGACACCGTGAGCAACAGAGTAGTGGACGAGCCGAGTCAAACCAGGAGTGTACGTGGTAACAAATGCAGAGCAGGAGAATAGTCAGTCAAGCCAGGGTCAATATGAAGCAGAGGTCAATGGTAACAGCATGAACAGAAGAGCCAGGAAACAAGAGAATCACAGGCAAAGGACAAGCAGCAAAAGAAGGTATAAGTAGACCAAGGGCGGGAGCTAGAACCATCTGGCCAGGCTGCGATAGGCTCTCCCACTCCTCAGCCTACCCACCTTAGTGCTAGCAGATCGAGTCACTCTAGCAGACCTAGGAACAGATGCAGGCTGATTAACCACGGGCGTCGACACAGAAGCTGTGTCAGGCAAATCCTTCACAATTTCTGGTTCCTGCTCCGTAGCTTTTCCGTGGTTGGGATGTCTCAGTTGCTGACCATTGAATACATTGATGGCTTTGTTTCTTGTCACCTCCCTGGTACCAATACTAATCTGACCTTCGGATCTAACATCTGACTACACTTTGATCTTGCCTTCGCCTCCAGTTACCACTGATCAGAGACAATTCTGGAGGCTACGACCTGGAGAGTTCTTGTCAGCAAAGACCATACCTCCATAAGGGGGTCAAGAATGAAGACAAGGGCTCCCACCCTTCGCACACGACTTTGGTGATAATAGGTCCCCATTAAAACTGTGATGTTGAGTTGATGTGTCATATGCTCTCCAATTCCCTAATTACTATGTGGATCCCAATTCAACACAAAATCTCTCCTTTACCAATATATAACATATCATCGCCTTTTTTTTTCCACATATCTCTATTTCATACTCCAGATCAAGAACAATTCCTCTCAATTTAGTGCATGACTGAGAGACATTTTCCGCAAATGCGTCTGGCTTAATGGATGGAGCCTCCTTGGCCTGGTCTCTCCGAGGCTTCTATCTAAATTATCGTGACCACGAAAATTATGTCTTTTAGCAAACAAGACTCTGTGGTCACTGAGACAGGAAGTGATGTTAATTGATTGAGACAGAAATTGATGTTGTTTGATTGAGACAGGAAGTGATGACTGACGGGTTGAGTGACAGCGGTTCCTGCGTGTCTCTGACAACTCATAACTTAGATGTAAAAGATTACAGATGCAGGGGTGGGATCCGGCCGGTTCGCCCCGGTTCTCCCGAACCGGTTGTTAAAATGACAGCCGGTTCGCAGAACCGGTTGAAGCGGGAAGCCGGAACCGTTCCGTTCCCCTACACTCAATTGTATCCACGTCCTTAGGACGCGGATACAATTGAGTTGACTAGCGCTGCCCTGGCGAGGTACATGATGCCTCGCCATTCGGCGCTTTAGTGATGATGCAGTCATCGCGCCGCCGCATCGTTCCGATGGAGAAGGACTGATGGCGCTGGATGATGGCGCGGCAATGGGACAGGTTAGAAAAAAATATTTTTTTTATTCTACTGTGGGCACTATAGGGCAGGAACATATTAAAAAGAATGAAGAAAAAGAATGAACATTATTACTAATGGAAATAATTATATAAAAAAGGGCATAATGAATTTATGTTTGGTAGACATGGCATGAACAGATTTTATTTGTGTTTATTTCCTCATTAACTACAAATTCCATATAAACAGACGCCTTTGGAAATTCCTGTGCTTGATAGACCTGGAAATAACAGGATCTATATGTAGTTTATAAGGGAATGAACATGTATTCCATACAAACAGATGTGTAATTATTTTCCTGTTCTATGGAATATGTGTTCATTCCACTATAAGCTACACGTAGATCCTGTTCATTCCAGGTCTATCAATCACAGGAAAACTATTATGCATCTGTTTCTATGGAATATGTGTTCATTCTACTATAAACTGCACATATATCCTGTTCATTCCAGGTCTATCAAGCACAGGAAACATTTTCACACATCTGTTGCTATGGAATTTGTTTTTATTTTCTAATTAACTACAATGAAAATCTGTCCATTCCATGTTTTCGAAACATAAAAAACTCATGATATCTTTTTCTATATTTTCAGGGCCCCATGTGGCATTCCCTGTAGAAAGGGCCCCCTGTGGCGTTCCCTGTAGATAGGGCCCCTTGTGGCGTTCCCTGTAGATAGAGCCCCCTGTGGCAGTCCCTGTAGATAGGGCCCCTTGTGGCGTTCCCTGTAGATAGAGCCCCCTGTGGCGGTCCCTGAAGATAGGGCCCCATGTGGCGTTCCCTGTAGATAGGGCCCCATGTGGAATTCCCTGTAGATAGAGCCCCATCTACAGTGAACGCCACATGGGGCCCTATCTACAGGGACCGCCACAAGGGGCTCTAGCTACAGGGAACGCCACAGAGGGCTCTATCCACAGGGAGCACCACAGGGGGACCTATCTACAGAGGGCACTATACAGGGAACGCTACAGGGGGCACTATACAGGGAACGCTACAGGGGGCACTATACAGGGAACGCTACAGTGAATGCCACAGGGGGCCCTGTCTACAGGGAACGCTACAAGGGGCCCTGTCTGCCGGGAACGCTACAGGGGGCCCTGTCTGCAGGGAACGCTACAGGGGGCACTATCTACAGGGAACGCTACTACCTACAGAGGGCTCTATGGGGAGAACTATCTACAGAGGTCTCTATGGTGAGACCTATCTATAGAGGGCTCTACTGGGAGCACTATCTACAGAGGGCTCTACTGGGAGCACTATCTACAGAAGGCTCTATGAGGGGCACTATCTACAGGGGGCACTGTGTGTGGTGCATTACTTTACAGTGTTTGACACAATTTTATTCAGGGGCACAGTGTATGTTACTATTATATTCAGGGGCACAGTGTGTAGCGCTATTATATTCGGGGACACAGTGTATGATACTATTATATTTGGGGGCATAGAGTGTGGTACCATAAGAATTTGCTCTTCGTTTATAGGTGCAGAAATGTTGAAAAAGTGAGCTTCCGAAATACATCTGAGCAGCAAATTTACCCATTTCTGCAGAAATGGGTCATGACCAGGAGGCATCATAGAGTTCTGGACCAGATGGAAAAGTAAAGAGAACGACTAGAATCTGAGAAGTCGTCACTGGTGAGTCACTAAATGTAAATGTTTATTCTCCCTGTGACTGCTCAGTACTGTAGTCACTGTATGATCTGCAGTGAGATGATGTGTGTATCGTTCTTTTTTGTGAAACAGCAACTCCCAGCATATCCTTACCATCATTCTGGCTATACTGGGAGCTGCAGTTTTATGCCGTACAAACTTATATGGCAGGGGTTAAACTAAATTTGCAAATTATCTCTGTACTGAGCTGTATTTGTACTGGTGCTGTACATATGTACCAAGCTTGATTCTGGTGCTGTATATATATGTACTGAGCTTGGTTCTGGAGTTATATCCATCATAAAAACCAAGGTCAATACATATATACTGCACGAAAGAGAAGCTCAGAACATATATACAACTCCAGAAACAAGCTCAATACATATAAACAGCACCAAAGGGAAGCTCAGAACATATATACAGCACCAGAACAACGCTTAGTACATATATACAACATCAGAGCCAAGCTCAGTACATATATACAGCATCAGAACCAAGCTTATACACATATACACAACACCAGAACCAAACTCAGTACATATATCCAGCAATAGAACCAAACTTATACACATATACAACACCAGAACCAAACTCAGTACATATATAGAACTCCAGAACCAAGCTCAGTACATAAATAGAAAACCAGAACAAAGCTCAGTACTTAAATACAGCACCAGAACCAAGCTCAGTACATATATATCAGAACAATCAAGCACAAAACATATATAATTCCATTCAAAAAGTGTCTCTCATATATTCTATAGATTCGTTACACACAGAGGGATCTATTTCCAGCATTTTTTATTTTTTTTTCGTTTAATATTGATGATTATGGGAATAGTTAATGGAAACCCAGAAAATTGGAATATTAATTAATAATAATTTTAAAAATGGTATGATTTTTAATATCTAAATGTCGTCCTACTGAAAAGTATGTCCAGTATCTGCCCTCAATACTTGGTCGGGGCTCCGACTCTGCATGAATTACTGCATCAATGGCGTGGCATGGAGGCAATCAGCCTGTGGCACTGCTGAGCTGTTATAGAAGCCCAGGTTTCTTCATCACTGACTGTGGAAACTTCACAAAGTAAATTTTGCATTACATTTGGAAATCTCGGTCCCAGAGTCTGGAGGAAAAGTGGAGAGGCGTCAATCCAAGTGTCTTGCGGTCCAGTGTGACAGTTCCGCAGTCAGTTATGGTTTGGGGGCCATGTCATCTGCTGGTGTTGGTCCACTGTGTTATATCAAGTCCAGAGTCAGCGCAGCATCTAGCAGGACATTTTCCAGCACTTCATGCTACCCTCTGCTGACAAGCTTTATGGAGATGCGGATTTCATTTTCCAGCAGGACTTGGCACCTGCCCACCCTGCCAAAAGTACCAATACCTGGTGTAATAACCACAGTATCACTGCGCTTGATTGGCCAGCAAATTCACCTGACCTAAACCCCACAGAGAATCTATAGGGTATTGTCAAGAGGAAGATGAGAGATACCGGACCCAACAATGCAGACGAGCTGAAGCTGATATTATAGAACCTGGGCTTCCATAACACCTCAGCAGTGCCACAGGCTGATCGCCCCCATGCTGCAGCATTGATAACCCCTCAGCAGTGCCACAGGCTGATCACCCCCATGCCACGCCGCATTGATAACACCTCAGCAGTGCCACAGGCTGATCGACCCCATGCCACACCGCATTGATAACGCCTCAGCAGTGCCACAGGCTGATCGCCCCCATACCACACCATTGATGCAGTAATTCATGCAAAAGGAGCACCGACCAAGTATTGAGGGCAGATACTGTACATACTTTTTAGTAGGACAACATTTCGGTATTAAAAATCATTTTTGTGAAATTGGGCTTTTATAATATTCTAATTTTCTGAGTGACTTAAATTTTGGGTTTTCATTAACTATTACCATAACCATCAACATTACAAGAAAAAAAATGCTGGAAATAGATCCCCCTGTGTGTAATGAATGTATAGAATATATGAGAGACACTTTTTTAATTGAATTACTGAAATCAATTAACTTTAAATGATATTCTAATTCATTGAGAAAGACTATTATATATACTGAGCTTTGTTCTGGTGTTGTATATATGTACTGAGCTTTGTTCTGGTGTTGTATTTATGTACTGAGCTTTGTTCTGGGGCTGAATATAATTTATTTACTTGTTCTGGTGCTGTATATATGTACTGAACATGGTTCTGGTGTTGTATTTCGGTACTAAGCTTGGTTTTGGTGTTGTATATAATTACTGAGCTTGGTTTTGATGCTGTATATATGTACTGAGCTTTGTTCTGGTGCTGTATTTATGTACTGAGCTTGGTTCTGTTGTATATATGTACTGAGCTTGTTCTGGTGTTGTATATATGTACTAAGCTTTGTTCTGGTGCTGTATTTATGTACTGAGCTTTGTTCTGGTGTTGTATATATGTACTGAGCTTGGTTCTGGTGTTGTATATATGTACTGAGCTTGGTTCTGGTGTTATATTTATGTACTGAGCTTGGTTCTGGTGTTGTACTTATGTACTAAACTTTGTTCTGGTGCTGTATATTTGTACTGAGCTTTGTTCTGGTGCTTTTTATATATACTGAGCTTTGTTCTGGTGCTGTATATATGTACTGAGCTTGCTCCTTGCACCGTATCTGTGCTTTAGCCGGGAGAGTTGTCGTGGCTTACTGCGCACTCCGCACTGTCCTCCACCCTTCTCATGTGCACAGCCTAACTAAATGGGCTGAGCTCTCTTAGGATATTGAATGTGCCCATATAGGCCTATACGTAATGGGTGAGTTTAACATAATGTGTGGGTAGGTCTGTACGCTTATGTAATTATACACATAGTGTGGCAATCCACACTAAAGCATTCTGGACAGGGAATTTCTTTTCCCACTTCAATGTAGGGGGTATTTTGAATATCGGAATTGTTTTATTTTTATTATTAGATTAATTTTCAATGGCGCGATACACCGCAAAACACCATGACAACCCCCCCACCCGCGCGGCGCATATGTCTTCGTCCGAAAAACAGGGAGCCTGGTGTTAAAAATTTGAATCCCACCCCTGTACAGATGGATCCTCTGTGTCACAAAAACACAGGACCCGCTGATACTGAACCCGTCAGGTCCACGGGACTGACGGATTCAGGTTATAGCGAACGATATAGCTGCTTTGTATAGAGAATACAGTTCAGCTATATCTCAAAAAGTAAAAATATATTTTAATAAAAACTATTTAGAAAGTTGCACTAATCACACTGACACTTTTATTTAAAAAAAAAATAATTGCCCTCCAAAGGTTTACATAGCCTTTAACTTCTGTACTAAAGGTTTAAAGCTGCTAATACAAAACTGGCAACTTCACGCCAATTTTTTAAATGTAGTAACGTTTTCCTGCAAGTGGAGGGAGTCCTTTCTGCTAAGGACATTTCTTCATAAAGTTCATGAGTTGTAGACATTCACGGACTGGTTGTAATTCATGAAAACCTTGAAGAACCAATTAAGACAGAAAATGAATTCAGGCAATCAGACAACGTGCAACACCTTCCCCAAGAGACGTTACATTGACTAAAAACAACATTTTTTCTGTGATTAATTCATTGAATTATACGGGGAGTCAAATGACAGAATAATAGGAAAGTGCAGATTGGAGGCAGCGAAAATTCTGTTGGAGAAATTATCCTCAAGATTAATTGTGAAAGCAATCTTCTCGCTAAATGAGTGAAATGCATAATTTGATTGATCCATTTTGTCATCTTAGTTGACAACCTGTGAAAATTATGGGTTGGGGAATTAATTCATTTTATTTATACTGCAGTTCTAATAAATAAGAGAGGGATGATCACAACATTTAGTTTTGAGCGACTTTTCCTGCAGGACAAACATGGATTTTAGTTGCCCAAAATGGGTTGTTGCTAAGACTAAATTGCCCTAATGGCCAAAATGTGGCAATTCAATTTAGGGGTAAGAATTAGAGTAACACTTAAAAGGAAATTATTGTTTTATTTTTTGTGTTACTAATTAAAGATCTCTACTGAAACAATTATTGTCTAAGCTTTTTTCCCCCCTAAATGTATATTTTTTTATTCTATTATTTTTACATGACTGTGGTGGAAGCCATCATGCTTACAATAGCTATTCCATATATTTACTGCAGGTCCCTAGACATAAGAAAGCAACATCAGAAAATGACCTATTGACTTCTATGGGTGGATGTAGTGGGCATGCTCAGTGTCACAAAGCAGAGAAATGGAGGGTGGAAGAGTTACCCCAAATGCTGTGCAGTCAGACCTTTTGTTCTAAAACTGGTTTAAACAGATTTCTTACCATACTACATTTTCTTACATTGTAGTTACAATGCTTAAAGTGCTTTTACTTATTTATGGTTGGTCAGTACATGAGTCAACAAGGGTCGGACTTTGAAATTGTGGTCAGATTGTAATGTATGAGTGTGCTTTAGTAAATGTATAAAATGCTTGTTTAAAGAGGCTCTGTCACCACAGTTGTTCATTAAGAAACTCATTAGCATAAAGCTAATATAGGTCATAACTCCGTCAAAAATGATCGTTTTTCTAAATAAAAAACACTGCTGTAATCTACATTACAGCGCCGATCAGATCATGTCCAATATAGGCCACTTATAATGTGGTGACAGCCTCTTTAAATAGTGATCTAGTCTAAATGTACATGGGTTAACCCCTTCCCGACATTTGACGAATCCATACGCCAAAGTCGGGTAGGGGAAGTATGGAGCGGGCTCACACAGTGAACCCGCTCCATACAATGCGGGTGTCGGCTGTTTGTTACAGCCGACACTTCAGAGTAAGGGCTTGTTTACACGAGCGTGTTATTCATCCGTACGACGCGCGTGATTTTCACGCTTGTCTTACGGACCTATAATAGTCTATGGGGCCGTGCAGACAGTCCGTGAATTCTGTGCAACGTGAGTCCGTTGCAAAAAACTCACGACCTATTCTATATTTGTGCGCTGTTCGCGCATCACGCACCCATTGAAGTCAATGGGTGCGTGAAAATCCCACGCAGCACACAGAAGCACTTCTTTGTGACGCGTGTGATTCGCGCAACAGCAGTGAAAAGGATGAATGAAAACAAAAAAGCACCACGTGCTTTTCTGTTTACAAACATCCAAACGGAGTGTCATAATGATGGCGGCTGCACGAAAATCACGCAACCGCGCATCATATGGTGATGACACACGGAGCTGTTAAGTACCTTTTGCGCACACAAAACGCCACGTTTTTTGCGTGCGCAAAACGCACACGCTCGTGTAAATGAGGCCTAAGGCTGGGTTCACACGAGCATGTTACGTCCGTAATGGAAGGAACGTATTTCGTCCGCAAGTCCCGGACCGAACACACTGCAGGGTGCCGGGCTCCTAGCATCATACTTACAGTGAAGGAAATAAGTATTTGATCCCTTGCTGATTTTGTAAGTTTGCCCACTGTCAAAGACATGAACAGTCTAGAATTTTTAGGCTAGGTTAATTTTACCAGTGAAAATCACATTGTCAAAATTATATATTTATTTGCATTGTGCACAGAGAAATAAGTATTTGATCCCTTTGGCAAACAAGACTTAATACTTGGTGGCAAAACCCTTGTTGGCAAGCACAGCAGTCAGACGTTTTTTGTAGTTGATGATGAGGTTTGCACACATGTTAGATGGAATTTTGGCCCACTCCTCTTTGCAGATCATCTGATGTAAATCATTACGATTTCGAGGCTGTCGCTTGGCAATTCGGATCTTCAGCTCCCTCCATAAGTTTTCGATGGGATTAAGGTCTGGAGACTGGCTAGGCCACTCCATGACCTTAATGTGCTTCTTTTTGAGCCACTCCTTTGTTGCCTTGGCTGTATGTTTCGGGTCATTGTCGTGCTGGAAGACCCAGCCACGAGCCATTTTTAATGTCCTGGTGGAGGGAAGGAGGTTGTCACTCAGCATTTGACGGTACATGGCTCCATCCATTATCCCATTGATGCGGTGAAGTAGTCCTGTGCCCTTAGCAGAGAAACACCCCCAAAACATAATGTTTCCACCTCCATGCTTGACAGTGGGGACGGTGTTCTTTGGGTCATAGGCAGCATTTCTCTTCCTCCAAACACGGCGAGTTGAGTTAATGCCAAAGAGCTCAATTTTAGTCTCATCTGACCACAGCACCTTCTCCCAATCACTCTCAGAATCATCCAGATGTTCATTTGCAAACTTCAGACGGGCCTGTACATGTGCCTTCTTGACCAGGGGGACCTTGCGGGCACTGCAGGATTTTAATCCATTACGGCGTAATGTGTTACCAATGGTTTTCTTGGTGGCTGTGGTCCCAGCTGCCTTGAGATCATTAACAAGTTCCCACCGTGTAGTTTTCGGCTGAGTTCTCACCTTCCTCAGGATAAAGGATACCCCACGAGGTGAGATTTTGCATGGAGCCCCAGATTGATGTCGATTGACAGTCATTTTGTATGTCTTCCATTTTCTTACTATTGCACCAACAGTTGTCTCCTTCTCACCCAGCGTCTTACTTATGGTTTTGTAGCCCATTCCAGCCTTGTGCAGGTCTATGATCTTGTCCCTGACATCCTTAGAAAGCTCTTTGGTCTTGCCCATGTTGTAGAGGTTAGAGTCAGACTGATTAATTGAGTCTGTGGACAGGAGTCTTTTATACAGGTGACCATGTAAGACAGCTGTCTTTAATGCAGGCACCAAGTTGATTTGGAGCGTGTAACTGGTCTGGAGGAGGCTGAACTCTTAATGGTTGGTAGGGGATCAAATACTTATTTCTCTGTGCACAATGCAAATAAATACATATCATTTTGACTATGTGATTTTCTTTTTTTTTTTTATATAATCTATCTAAAATTAACCTAGCCTAAAAATTCTAGACTGTTCATGTCTTTGACAGTGGGCAAACTTACAAAATCAGCAAGGGATCAAATACTTATTTCCTTCACTGTATGTACGACGCTAGGAGTCCCTGCCTCGTTGCAGTGTGTTCGGTCCGGGACTTGCGGCTGAAATACGTTCCGTCCGTTACGGATGTAACATGCTCATGTGAATCTAGCCTTACGAGCGGCATCGCACTCGATCCCGCTTGTTTAACTTGTTAAATGCTGCGGTCAATAGCGACTGCAGCATTTAAGTCGTTAGAAAGAGGTGGGCGATGCAATTGCAGGGGGGGGCGATGATTGCTATGGCTGCCTGGGGGCTTAATGAAGGCCCCCAGGTCCGCCATCTTTGTGCACCTATTAAGCCCTGCCTCCGGCATAGATGCTTGTCAAAAGCACGATATACTGCAATACATTAGTATTGCAGTATATCGTGCAAGCGATCTAACGATCGCTGATTGAAGTACCCTAGGGGGACTAATTAAAAAAGTGAAAATTAGTTAAAGTTTTTTTTGTGTAAAAAAATAAATAAATATTAAAAGTTAAAAAAAAAAACTTTTTCCCATTTTCCCCCTAGAGCATAGTAAAAAAAAATAAAAAAATAAACATAATTGGTATTCCCGCGTCCGTAAAAGTCAGAACTATTACAATATATCATTATTTAACCCACACGGTGAACGGCGTAAAAAAAAAAATTGTAAACGCCAGAATGTCTATTTTTTGGTCACCTAATCTCCCACAAAAAATAAAATAAAAAGTGATCAAACCGTCGCATGTACAACAAAATGGTATTATTAAAAACTACAGCTTATCCCGCAAATAATAAGCCCTCGTACCACTTAATCGACGGAAAAATAAAAATAATAAAAATTTTCTTTTTTACACTTAGGTTTTTACTTGTAAAAGTAGTAAAATATAGAAAAAACACGATATATATTTGGTATCGCCGTAATCGTATTGACCCGCAAAATAAAGTTAACATGTTGTTTTAATTGCACAGTGAATTCCGTAAAAACGGCGCGCAAAAAACCATGGAGGAATCGCTGTTTTTTTCATATTCTACCCCACAAATAATTTTTTTCCCATTTCCTAGTACATTATATGGCAAAATAAATGGCGCTATGAAAAACTACAACTCGCCCGCAAAAATCAAGCCCTCATAGTACTATATCGACGGAAAAATAAAGACGTTATGGCTTTTGGAAGGTGGGGAGGAAAAAACAAAAATTAAAATCTGAAAAAGGGCTGCGGCGTTAAGGGCTTAAAGACGAAGTGAACAGGGATGAGCAGGGGTAAGTTAAACTGTTATTCTCACCACCCCATTTGTTCTTATCGCCCACTCCTTCCTCTGTTGAACATGGGGCGTGAAGTTCTGCTTCTGATCTCTTGATTTCTATACCACCATAGACCCTCATGTTAGTGACTGTTCAATGAGTAAAACGTATAACTTTTATTTCATAACTCTCTAAAAACAGGGGTATAGTCACCACTGTGAAAAGCCCCACCGTGTGCATTAAAAACGTATTAAACACATACTCCAAATCCTGGTTCGTTTGTGAACCCTCTCTGACTGGGTATACTTGAAAGATGCCTATATGGGATCAACGTTTCAACATTGGTGTAACAGTGGATTAGACCCTAAAACACACCGGAGCCTGCAGTTACCGCTCCTAAATCTCCTGATGCTAAGGTACACAACAGTGCCACTGTTCCCTACGCTATGATCCCTCACTAACCTGACCCTACGCGTTTCTATACATATCATCAGGGGTCTGTAACTTGGTCATTCTGGCTAAGATGCCAGCGATATTAATTCATCAGCAGATATTCTACTGCACAACACGGAAGCGTGCACACATAGATGTCAGCGGCACGCTTCACTTCGGGACTCAGAGTTGATATAACTAATACTCCTCCCCCTGGCTTCGGCAGCGCACTTCGAAACAGCCAATCACACTAGCCCATCTCATTCGTGACGCCTGACCATGTGACTCCCGGCTGTCAGCTGACGTACCCGGATGTAACATCGACAACATCAAACGAACGAACGCAGCAGGCGCAGTGGGAGGCTGTAGGCGCATCTCCTTACTGCACATAAGCCCATTCTCATCGAGGATGGAGTATGATAATAGCAGATAGGGTAGATATTGCGGATCAGCTCAAAACCGCAACTCGGCTGCCATAAATAAAGCACCTTCTCTGTAAATACACTTGGTATGGATAAATAAGCGATATTAATATTTGCCACACTTTAGAATTTTAAAACACTTCTCTTGAAAGGAACGGCTATACCTGTTAACAATGAATGGTGTACTGCAAGTAGCTGTATTGTAACCAGAATTAACAGCCACACACCTGCTTTAACAACCATAAATGGTAATGTGTATTTAAATAAAACAGGTATAGTTTGTTTGCTCGTTTAGACCTTCAGGCTGTACACAAGCCAGTCTATAAATCCACTGGGCCTCTTTACGCAGAATAAGATTGTCCCAGTCCCCTCCCCGTTTTGGAGGACGTACCTGTTCAATCGCCTGAAATTTTAAGCATTCTGCCCTGCCTTGATGTTTTGCATGTACATGTTTTGATATGGGAGTATCTCTTACATTTGTAACATCTCCAACATGTTCTCTAATCCGGCGGCGAAACTGCCGCACCGTTTTGCCCACATAATTCAGTGGGCATGGACATGTTATCAAATAAACCACCCCTGCTGTTTTGCAGTTAACAAAGTCTCGAATGTCATACTCGACCTTGGTGGTAACACTTTTAAATTTTCTCCCATTCTGGATAAAGTCACAAGCTTTACAACTGCCACATCTATGTGTGCCTGGTATCTGCCTATCCAGCCAGGTTCCTTTTTGTGTTATAGGGTCAAAGCAGCTGTGCATCACCCTATCCCTGATGTTTTTGCCTCTACGGAACGTGACTGAAGGCTATTGTGTAATCTGATCCACCAAGTCCACATCTGCACCTAAGATACGCCAGTATCTTTTTAATATTTGCATGATCTCAGATTGTTTGGAGTCATAAGTGCCTATGAGTCTCGTAACCCTTTCCTCTTTTCGTTGTCTAGGGACTAAAAGACTCTGCCTGTCTGCATATCCCTCGCTCCCTCATAGGCCTTTCTAATTACCCCCTTCGGGAAACCTCTCTCCTTCAATCTATTTGTGAGATCCTGTGCCTGTATCTCAAAGTCATCCATCGAGCTACAATTCCGGCGTACTCTCATGAATTGGCCCCAGGCTTTGACAAAAAAGACAAAACCTTGCAACAATCTTTAGAGAGGTTTACTAATCATCTAAAAGAGCGTAAGCACTTCCAGTTCCGAAGAGATCTGCAGGAGTTTAGGGAGAAAAAAGCTTATGATTTTGTTAATCAACAACAACAACAGCAGCAGCAGCAGCAAAGTAGGGGTTTAAGAGAATCTGACCCTTCCACATCTGAGAGTGAAACTACAGACTCTGAAACAGTGGGCCCATTCTTTGGGACTAGTGGCGGTAGACAAAAATATAGGGGGGGTGCCAGAGGTAGGAATAGAGGCCGGGCAAGAGCTTCTTCCAACAGTGGCAGCAATTTTTTATCCAACAATCCCCCGATTTCCCGCTACATGCTGAGGGGGCAAAAGGATTTATAAAGGGAAGAGGAACAGATAAGGTACAAATCATCAATTTATCTGAATATAATCTAAGTCCATCTGAGATCATGCTCTTGGAGAAGGGGCTTTCATTTGTCCCCACAGTGAAATTTGATTCATTTACCTGGGTGAAGGATTTGAATTTATTTGCTCGCAAATTGAAATGGATAAAGTTTTTTAAGCATCACAATAGAAAGAAATGTCTGGAAATGGGTTTAGAAGAATCTGATTTGGAAGGCCTAGAAGCCTTGGAAGGGTTGCTTGAGGAATCAAGTAGAGCTCCAGGACTAGGTCCATTTACCAATTTAAAAACTAAAAGTAGGAAATTACCGCCATTGGGAGATTTTACAAATGTAGATCTGTTTGTTGATTTGGTGGGAGATGAGATTAAGGCTTTGGGTCAGGATGTGAGTGGAATTGACAACAATCTGTCTTGGTCTGAACGTGTAGCTCTTACCACTTTGGAAAAAAGACAAAACATCATTCTGAAAGCATCCAATAAGGGTGGGAACATTGTGGTTATGAGTAGAGAAGACTATAAGAAGATGTTTGAGGACATTTTGCTCAATCCTGACTGTTACACCATTTTAAAAGAGAACCCCACAGCACTGTTCAAAAAGGAGCTTTTAGGCATCCTACGTGATGCAAAGAGTAGTTCCCTGATTAGTGCTAGTGAATTTAACTTTCTGTTTCCACAATTTCCCATCATGGCATGCTTTTATAGCCTGCCCAAAATTCACAAAGGGTACCCTCCCTTACGTGGCAGACCTATTGTATCAGGTATTAATAATCCAACCCAGAATGTGAGTACATATATAGATGAGGTGTTGCGTCCGTTTGTGCTAGGTCTTACATCATATGTACGTGACACTATGGATGTTTTAAAACAAATTGATGGTATTACGCTGGAACAAAATACATTTTTGGCTAGCCTGGACGTGGAGGCATTGTACTCCTCTATTCCACATGGACTTGGCTGTGAGGCAGTGGAATATTTTTTAAAATCTCGAGGCACACAATATGTGGCTCACAATCAGCTTGTGTTGCAATTGCTACATTTTGTGTTAGAAAGGAATGTATTCATCTTTGAGGACCGCATCTTCCACCAGCAACGTGGCACAGCAATGGGGAGTCCTACTGCTCCCACCTATGCAAATTTATATCTTGGCTGGTGGGAAGAGACAGTAGTGTTTGGGGATAAATTTGCTAAGTGGACTTCATCAATAGGTATCTGGATTAGATACATTGATGACGTGTTGTTGCTTTTGAATTCCACAGTGGAGGAATTCAATGCCTTTGTGGCAGCCCTTAATGAAAACAACCTAGGGCTGAGGTTTACATGTGAAATCAGTGATCAGGAATTATCTTTTCTAGATCTAAAGATTATGAAAACTAAGGAAGGCACAATACGTACTAAAGTACACCGAAAGGAGACAGCAACTAACAGCTTTTTACAATGGAATAGTTGTCATCCTTATCCCCTCAAACGAGGTATCCCCAGAGGCCAATTCATGAGAGTACGCCGGAACTGTAGCTCGATGGATGACTTTGAGATACAGGCACAGGATCTCACAAATAGATTGAAGGAGAGAGGTTTCCCGAAGGGGGTAATTAGAAAGGCCTATGACGTCGTCCCAGGAGGCCGGCCTGCTAATAGGCCGGCTAAGAGCTGCAGTTTTCCGCAGAGGACATTCCAGGCGAAAAACCGCACAACAGTTTGGTGTAGTTTTTTGCTCGGAATCCCTGTGGCGCACAGGGTGTATACACTGTGTGCTTTTACACAACGTATCCGCCCCGTGTGAATACGGCCTAAATCTGGATTATTCAGCTTTACATTTGCACCAGCTTTATGTATATGAGGTTGACAATATTGTATGTCTACTTCTCTTGCAAAATCTACTCAACTGTAACTTCTATTTCAACTATTGAACAATAGGTTAAATTTTTAAACCCTTTAATTTGTTAACATTGAAGTTACTCTGGAAAATTGAGTGCTACACAGGTTCTAGCCACAAGACAGCAAGGAAAAAGGGGCCAAAGGGAACTGGACCCCCTCTCTCCATGAGTCCCATAACAGCTGCATAATCTGCATCTATAGTATGTACACTCTTGCTGGATTATATGGGAAAATCTCTGTGGATGTTATCAGGGCCGGCCTTAGGATAGATGGCGCCCCTTCCCATCATAACAAAATGTCCCTTAAAAAAAAGTATAATGCCCCCAAAGTATAATGCCCCTTTAGTGCCCACCATACAGTATAATAATAATATTTAATAATATAATATATTAAAACCCCTTCAAGGACACAGAATTTTGCCCTCTAATTGTGCCCACAGTATTATGCCCCCTAAATGCCACACACAGTATATTGTAGTACCCCTCACAGTATAAAATACGCTTAGTGGCCCACACACAGTATAATGCCCCCTCCGCTGGCTGCCACACACAGCCCCCCCTTGTAGATAGTGCCCTCTGTAGATTGTGCCTTAATCCCTCACATCCCCCTTGTAGACAGTGCCATATCCCCCCACCCCCCCTTGTAGACAGTGCCCCCAAACAAAACAAAAATTTTACTCACCTAGGCCCCGTTCTCACGACGAACTGAGCTGCTCCACGACACGATCCTTGCATAGGCCAGCGTGATCCTGTCGCCTAGTACAGAGTTTCCCAACCTTTTCGGACTCAAGGCAGCACTGGAAAAATAAAATTTCCTCAGGGGCCCCCTACGAAAAATTGTTCAGAGAAAGACAGAAAACGGCTAAAAACAAGCACTACACTCGTAGGGTATGTTCACACAGCGTTTTATGTAAGGAAAAAGAAATCTGCCTCAAAATTCCTTCAGGAAGAGACAGCGTTGTTTGACTTTTTTTTGTGTGTTTTTTTTAAGCCGTTGGAGTGAATGCAAAAGACGCAGGAAAAAAAAGCACCAAACGAGCGCCGCAGATATTTTCTGCCTCCTATTAATTTCAATTGGAGCTCAGAGGTGGAAACCACCTGAAGACCATCAGGCCCACTCACAGTAAAATAACCATCAGCCCCCCACTCACAGTAAAATAACCCTCAGCCCACACTCACAGTAAAATAACCATCAGCCCCCCACTCACAGTAAAATGACCATCAGCCCCCCACTCACAGTAAAATAACTATCAGCCCACCACTCACAGTAAAATAACCCTCAGCCCCCACTCACAGTAAAATAACTATCAGCCCACCACTCACAGTAAAATAACCCTCAGCCCCCCACTCACAGTAAAATAACCATCAGCCCCCCACTCACAGTAAAATAATCCCTCAGCCCCCACTCACAGTAAAATGGCCATCAGCCCCCACTCACAGTAAAATGACCATCTGCCCCCCACTCACAGTAAAATAACCATCAGCTCCCCACTCACAGTAAAATGACCATCAGCCCCCCACTCACAGTAAAATGACCATCAGCCCCCCACTCACAGTAAAATAACCATCAGCCCGCCACTCACAGTAAAATGACCATCAGCCCCCCACTCACAGTAAAATGACCATCAGCCCCCCACTCACAGTAAAATGACCATCAGCCCCCCACTCACAGTAAAATGACCATCAGCCCCCCCACTCACAGTAAAATGACCATTAGCCCCCCACTCACATTAAAATGACCATCAGCCCCCCACTCACAGTAAAATGACCATCAGCCCGCCACTCACAAATTCTCCCTGTAGGTAGTGCCACACAGCTCACTTGTAGGTAGTGCCACACAGCCCCCTGTAAATAGTGCCACACAGCCTCTTGTAGGTAGTACCACACAGCCCCCAGTCGGTAGTGCCACACAGCCCCCTGTAGGTAGTGCCACACAGCCCCCTGTAGGTAATGCCACACAGCCCCCTTGTAGGTAGTGCCACACAGCCCCCTTGTAGGCAGGGCCGGATTATCATTGGTGCAGTTGGAGCTCCAGCTCCAGGCCCCGCGTTCCCCCTGCTCAGGGGGGGCCTCGGCCCCCTGCGACTTCCATATTCAATTGTACCTGCGTTCTCAGGATGCAGGTACAATTGAATACAATGACGGAGCTGCAGGGAGCTAGCGACCTAAAGAACACAGGGATTGGATCCCTGCGCAGGCGCGATGACGTCATCGCTCTGGCATTCGCTTCAGGCCTAATGTAGCAGAGTAGGCTGGAGCTCGGTTCATCGTGGGAATGGCCCGGGCTCGTTGGGTACAGGTTGTTTTTTTTTATTTCTTGTGGGAGCTATAAGCAGGGAGTTGTGTGTTTCACTACCTACAGGGAGAGGGGTGTATGGCATGATCTACAAGTGGGGGGGTGTATGGCATGATCTACAAGAGGGGGTGTATGGAACGATCTACAAGGGGGGGCTGTGTGGCACTATCTACAAGGGGGGGCTGTGTGGCACTGCCTACAGGGGATGTGTGTGGCACTGCCTACAGGGGATGTGTGTGGCACTGCCTACAGGGGATGTGTGTGGCACTACCTACAGGGGATGTGTGTGGCACTACCTACAGTGGATGTGTGTGGCACTGCCTACAGTGGATGTGTGTGGCACTGCCTACAGTGGATGTGTGTGGCACTGCCTACAGGGGATGTGTATGGCACTACCTACAGGAGGGTGTGTGGCACTATCTACAGAGGGAGGTGAGGCACGCTCTACAGGGGCCACTGTGTGGCACTCTCTACAGGGGCCACTGTGTGGCACTCTCTACAGTGGCCACTGTGTGGCACTGTCTACAGAGGGCACTGTGTGGCACTATCTACAGGGGGCAATGTGTGATACTGTCTGCTGATCCGCTGTATCTAAGTCTATCGTGTGATATTGCCTGCTGAGCTGTTGTATCCAATCTTATCATGATACTGTTTGCTGAGCCACGGTATCTACACGTATTGTGTGACACTGCTGAACTGTTGTATCTAATCCTATAATGTCTGATAATGTCTGCTGAGACAATGTATCTAATTATATTCAGTGGTGTAGCTATAGGAGTCATAGTCTTTTAGATCTATATATCTTTTTTGTTTTGTTTGGGGGTGGTGCATGTTTTGGGCCTTGTGCCCCTGATCTTATAGGACCCTAACATCGCCCCTGGTATAGATACATATTATGTTATTATACATAGTCTCCCAGCCGGGCCCCGTCGCAGGCCGCAAACGCTAATTTGACATTGCCACGTCCCCAGTTGATGCTTGCACCGCCCCACAGTCACCAGCAGGCATAAAATTGAACGTGTCCCTTTGGTGCAGTTTACAACTGGTGAGTAGATGATGAACCTATGTGTAGACAGTGTAGTATTAAACAGAGTGGGGTTGGTCAAGATCACTTTTTTCAATTGGAAAGTCATTTTGGGGGATGGGCTCATACTTGATTGGCATGGTGCAATGGAAGTGGATGCTTCTATGTAAGTAAATCATGAGGTGGGGCAGGTTAGGAACTGACTAATCTGTTGAGGAGTAGCTGTATTAACATATTTACTTTTTCTTTAAGTGACGTGAAGAACCTGACCACTCTACGTGGTGGGAGTAGATTCCAGGCTCCTTCTACCTGTATATCCTGTGTACTGGCTGCCCAGTGGGCATAGAATTGAACTTGTCCCTTTGGTGTAGCTTACACAGGGGCGTAGCTAGAGGGGGGCAGGCGGGGCATTTGCCCCGGGCGCAAGGGAAGGGGGGGCGCCGAAGAGCAGCTGATCGCTGCTGACAGGCGCCCCGTATGTAGGACACCTGCAGCAGCTTAGGAAGAGCCAGGAAATATAGGGCGTTCTGACTGGGGTCTGTGACAGCCATGGAGTGGACCAGTCCAGTCACCTGACCTCACGTCAGTGACATGAGGTCAGATGAACTCAGGTCAGGGGACAGGTCCATTCCCGTGCTGCAGCCTCCCAGCATCTGCCTGTGCTCTGCCGAGAAGCAGAGAGGAAGCTCCGCCCACAGCCCGTCCTGTCAGCAAGGAGATGTGAGTGAGTGAGTGAGTGAGTGTGTGTATGTCTGTCTGTGTGTGTGTGTCTCTGTCTGTGTGTCTCTGTCTGTCTGTGTGTCTCTGTCTGTCTGTGTGTGTCTGTCTGTGTGTGTCTCTGTCTGTCTGTGTGTGTCTCTGTCTGTCTGTGTCTCTGCATGTGTTTGTCTCTTATATCTACTACATTATCTGTACTATGTAGCAGAGCTGAGATTGTAATTTAGCACAATGTGTTATCTGTGATTTTACATAGGACTGCAGGGGACACAACTACATTATCAGTACTCAGAGAGTTATCAGTGTGCTATCCAGTGGCGTAACTACCGCCGTAGCAGCAGTAGCGGCTGCTACGGTGCCCGCGGCATGAGGCTCCGCTAGCAGCCGCTATGGCTGCTACAGCGGGACGCCACTGAACACTACGGCAGAGCAGGGAGGTATCTCCCCGCTCTGCCATTAAACAAAAGACATGTATCCCCTATGCACAGGATAGGGGATACATGTGTGATCACTGGCAGCGATAGGGAGAACGGGTGACTGAAAGTCCCCCCCCCCCCAATGTTCTCCATCACAAACCTCGGACTTTCGGGGTCTGTGTCGGCTTCTCCGCAGAAATTAATGGAGCGCCGGTCGCGCTTGTGCGCATGCGTGACCAGCGCTCCTTTAATTTTTATTGAGCTGCCGACACAGACGCCGGAAGTCCGAGGTTAGTCATGGAGAACTTCAGTGGACTTTCAGTCCCCCGTTCTCCCTATCGCTGCCAGCGATCACACATGTATCCCCTATCCTGTGGAGAGGGGATACATGTCTTTTGTAGGACACACTGTAGGTCGGATTTTTTTGGGAGAAGGGGCTGTATGGCGTTCCCTACAGGGGGGGGGCAGTATGACGTTCTCTACAGGGGGGCTGTATGGCGTTCTCTACAAGGGGGGCTGTATGGCGTTCTCTACAAGGGGGCTGTAGTGCGTTAGCGCCATACAGCCCCCTCTGTAGGTAACGCCATACTGCCCCCCCTGTAGATAACGCCATACAGCCCCCCCCTGCAGGGAACACCATACAGCCCCCCCCCTGCAGGGAACACCATACAGCCCCCCCTGTAGAGAACGGCATACAGCCCCCCTGTAGAGAACGCCATACAGCCCCCCCTGCAGGGAACGCCATACTGCCCCCCCCCCTGTAGAGAACACCGTACAGCCTCCCCCCTGCAGGGAACGCCATACAGCCCCCCCTGTAGAGAACGCCGTACAGCCCCCCCTATAGGGAACGTCATACAGCCCCCCCTGTAGATAACGCCATACAGCCCACCCTGTAGATAACGCCATACAGCCCCCCTGTAGATAACGCCATACAGCCCCCCCTGTAGATAGCGCCATACAGCCCCCCCTGTAGATAACGCCATACAGACTCCCCTGTAGATAACGCCATACAGCCCCCCCTGTAGATAACGCCATACAGCCCCCTTTGTAGATATCTACAGGGGGGGCTATAAAAAAGGCACTATCTAGAAGGGGGGCTGTGTGTGACACCCAGGGGAGGGGGGGCCCCAGTCAAAAGTTTGCTATGGGGCCCAGTCTTTCCTAGTTACGCCCCTGGTGCTATCTGTAGTGTTACATAGGCCCGCAGGTAACATCTACTACATTATCTGTATTGTGTATCAGAGCTGAGATTGTAATTTAGCACAATGTGTTATCTGTGGTGTTACATAGGACTGCAGGGGACACAACTACATTATCAGTACTCAGAGAGTTATCACTGTTATCTGTGTTGTTACATAGGACTGCAGGTAACACTACTACATTATCTGTGATGTGTGCATATGTGCCTGTGTGGGTATATATGGGTCTGTTTGTGAATGTGTCTTTGTGCTTGTATATTTGTGCCTTTTATGTATTTGTATATGTTCCTGTCTGTGTATTTATCTGTGTGTGTGTGTGTGTGTGTGTGTATATATGTGTTTGTACGTCTATATATTTACCTGTTTGTATGTATTCCAGATGTGTGTATGTATATTTGCCTGTATGTCTAAATATCTATCTTTATGTATGTACAGTATATATGTTCCAGCGTGTCCCTATATGTGGTTAATTTTTGGTTTGTGTAGGGGGCGGCAATAGAGAGTCCTGCACAGGGCGCCATCCAAGCGAAGGCCGGCCATGGCTGCACCGACCCTAGTCAGAAGGAACTCCGTCGCTGCCTGCGCCGAATGACCTCCTCGGCTTCTCCGGTAAGTCACACTAGGCAGAGTCACAGTGTGGCGCTAAGTACAAGGGGTGGGAGTGTGCCGCTATCTACTAGGGGGGAAGCGGGCTGTGTGTGGCGCTATCTACAGGGGGGGCTGTGTGTGACGCTATCTATAGGCGGCTGTGTGTGGCCTCTTTAATTTATTTTCTTTTAATTTATTTTTATGTTAATTACATTATAGATCTACATCGCTTGTAAAATGTAGAAATGCTTTTATACTCGCGTTACATTAAAAAAATTGTGAAAAAAAATTACACCTCATTGATTGGTAGGGAAAGAAAACATGGCGAGGGGGAAGGAGATGTCGGGAAATAAGTTGGGGGGGGGGCGCCAAACTGAATCTTTGCCCCGGGTGCAGGAGAACCTAGCTACGCCTCTGGCTTACAACTGGTGAGTAGTCAATTGTCTAATTTATAACACTGTACTAGATAGGAAGGGGATGATTTATAGATTGTGTTAGTCTGATGTCACTTTTTTTTCTGGCAGTTTTTGAGCAATTTTTTTTAGCCAAACACAGGCGTGCATACAAAAGAGAGACATATCAGTTTTTTCTTTAAACTTTAAACTTCTGTGTTTCACTCAAAAAACTGTGACAAAAAACTGTGACACCAGCCTCAAGGAAATATGCTAAGAGCCCTCTGTCCATGGGCTGTCTCATATTCAATTTCATCCTCATTTAAGTGAATGGAGCTGAACTGCAATACCAGACGCAGCCCATGGACCGACGTGATGCTGTTTAAAAAAACAACACTTTTTTAGAGTCCTGGACAATCCCTTTAAAAATAGAAATATTCTGCCTAAAGTACATTAATTTTGTAAATCAGTCCGCCACTGTTGCTGAAACGAAGGTGCAGAAGTACTCAGCTGAACGCTTTGCACCTTCAGCTGTGAGCAGCGCTCATTCTCAGGCTGAAGCCTCTCATAGACGTTCTATGTAAGCCGTCTTCAGCCTGACAGGGAGAGCTGCTCACAGACGAAGATGCAAAGCGTTCAGCTGAGTATTTCTGCACCTTTGTTTCAGCGGTGGCGGTCTCAGCACCCAGACCCACTTAAGGTATGTGTCTATGACATTTCAAAAGTTTGATCAAAGTGTAGTTATTATTTAATGTTAAAACATGTTTTAAAGCAGAATTTTAATATGTTGGATTTTTAACAAGAACCTGTTGCTGTTAGCAAAGTTTGTTAGCACTGGTTAGCGCTGCTGCACATGCCGTTTCTTGTATCCATCTGAATGAGGCTACCTTGTCGGGGCAGGTGGGCTCACACAATTTTATCAAATTTGATTAAACGATGTGCCAAGAACCTTACTGTTATTAGCTTATAAGTAATATCGCAGTAATTAAATGAGTTTTTGAATCTCATCTCATAAATTCATGGTATATCCCCATGATATGCTATAAATGCAGGAACCACTTCTGGGACATGCACCCATCTTGAGAACGGAGGTCTCCTCACACCTGTCAAGTCTTCTAAAGTGGACGGGAGGTACAGAAATAGCCATGCAGGCTGTTTTCAGCTGTTTGCATATCTCCAATAGAAGTCAATTGGATTAAACAAATAGCATAGCGAGCTATCCTGTGGATATACCGTAAATGTATGAGATAATATATAAGACTTCTGAGTTACAAAAACAGTGTAGCTCGCTGTGCTATCCTGTGGATATGCCATAAATGTATGAGATGAGAAAACATCTTTCATTATACATATTTTATATATTATGTAGATTTTACTTTTGGTCACTGGTGTCTCAGTGAGCTCTAGCATAGCGTCTTCTTTTTAAGAAACCTGGTTTAATCATGCTTAGGGTATATTCACACGTGCACGTCCGTTACGGCTGAAATTACGGAGCTGTTTTCAAGCGAAAACAGCTCCTGCATTTCAGACGTAATGGCAAGTGCAGGCGTTTTTCGCAGCGTCCATTACGGACGTAATTGGAGCTGTTTTTCTATAGAGTCAATGGAAAACGGCTCCAATTACGTCCCAAGAAGTGACAGGCACTTCTTTGACGCGGGCATCTTTTTTACGCGCCGTCTTTTGACAAATAAAATGACCGTCTGCACAGTACATCGTAAAACCCATTCAAATAAATGGGCAGATGTTTGCCGACACTTTCAAGCAGTATTTTCGGCCGTAATTCCAGGCGTTTTACGCCTGAATTACGTCCGTAAATAGTGCGTGTGAACATACCCTTATGTTTCCAGAGAGCAACCGGCCCAGCCAGCAATGAGTGTAATTTTATCTGCATTTATTTTTATCACTTAGCAAAGACGAACCTACACTCACTACATGCCACCCACCATCTATGGGTACAGAGCGAAGAATGAGGGGCATCAAATGTAAGTCACTGCTTTTAATTTTTAACTTAGTGGACTTTTAATAGCTCAAGCACTCTGGCTTCTATTTTGTGGGGCACAGTTTATAATAAGTTGTACTAAGCTTCAACTGCCTAGAAGCATTGTCGTGGAGAACCCTGTGTTAGTTGGGTGGGGGCCCCATTATAAATAACTGCTCCATACTACTGGTAGTCTTAATCTGGCCCTGCTTGTAGGTAGTGCCACACAGCCCCCTTGTAGGTAGTACCACACGGCCCCCTGTATGTAGTGTCAAAAAGCCTCTTCCTCTAAATAGCGGCTCTGTAGCTGCCTGGAGGAGTGGAATGCCCCTGTGGCCGGGGATTCCACTCCTGGACTATTCCGCTTGATGTCTCTGTCCATATATGGAGAGTGACATCAGGGGCAACTCCAGAAGCGCTGTGACCAGGGATTCCACTTCAGGAGAAGCCCTGTCGTCTGTGTCCATTTATGGACAGCGACGTCACTGGCTTCTCCTGGAGTGGAATCCCCGGTCACAGCGTCTGGGATTCCACTCCAGAAGAAACCCCTGACGTCTCTGTCCATTTATGGACAGTAACGTCAAGGGCCTCTCCTGGAGTGGAATCCCCGGTCACAGAGTCGGCAACGCTGTCGACGGGGATTCTACTTCAGGAGTTGCCCCTGATGCGCTCTGTCCAAGAGCGTATTTCCCGGCCACACAGGGATTCCTTCAGGGAGCTACAGTGGCACTAGTGGATAGCAGAGCAGGAAGATACCTCCCTGCTCTGCTATAGTGGCGTCGCTACCGCTGTAGCAACCGCAGCTGCTGCTAGCGGTACGGGCGGAAAGGTGGATGCTGAGTCACTTCTGAAACAAGCAGGGGAACTGAGCCATCTCAGCACCCCCTTCCACCTGCTAGAGTGATGCTCCCTGTGCAATGGCACAGGTCGCAAACCCCTAAGGCCGGCCCTGGATGTTATTACTATGCTGCCACTTTTAGGTTTCATTACTACATAGGCCCTATAGTGGAAAATATCTGCAATGTGGCACTACTGTGTAGGCCTGTTTTGGCCCTAGTCAAGATTCACTACTGTGAGCACAACTATTTGGCCTTATGTTGTCTTGAGCTCATGAGAAGGGGTAACTTTCAAGGTGTGGCCAGAGTAAGCAGGGGACAGGGTTAGGGTGGGGCTAACGTATAACATTTGAATTAAATTTGCATGATATGTGCCATAAAGAATGCTTTAATGATTAAGGTTCCTGAAAATCAGCGGCTCCCAAGAGGAAGTTGGTCAGCTATTTCTATTATATTAGATTATATTTCATTACGTTATATGTTTTATTACACGACATAACAATATGTTATATATTCGTTTCGCTTGTTTTGTTATTAACATTCTTCCTGTAAAATATGCTTTGTTACCACTGAATAAATCTACTCTGCTCAGCAGCTAAAAGGATAACAGCGATAATCTACCATAAAGTTTACAACGAGTCACTTGTCACCGTGTATCTCCAGGCAGCATTTCTATAAAGTATAGATTGATATATTTGCTGCCAGAGCGAGCAGAAGATAAATTACTGAACTGAGACTGAACCTCATTTAAATTAATTCTGGCCTACTTATCTATCATTGCAGATTATGTATCATATAAAACTAGCGTTAGAGAAGTTATAGAAAAGAACGTTCCAGGCACAATGACGTCGACTTGGATTCGGTGATAAATAACTGTACAGAAAAGGTGTAAATTATCTATCAAGACACAAGTCTGATCTAGTTCCAGAAAGGATTAAGTGCTGCCGGCTAAGACGGATGCAGGAAAATAGTATAAAGAGGGGAATAAGCGGAACAGTGAGATCACAACACCATAATACAGAGTAATCAAGGTCACATAACCAATTATGTAAAAGGAAGATCTTTGATATCGAAAGTTTTAACTGGTAAACTATGGGGAATTTTTTTTGCCCTATTATAACCTCACATATATTACTTTTCTTATAACTTGCCGCGCGCACAGTCTGGGATCAGTGCGTATGTCATGAAGATCTCTGTGCTATAAAACAGCACACCCGCTCTAAAAAGTGGGGTCCGCTATTTCAGCTACACCCATTGTTAACTACCCAACTGCCACAGGCCAGTGCGTCCCAATCGAGTTCTCAAATAACCCCAACAGGTTATGTATTGAGCATTTCCATAAAGACAAAATATCACTTCTGTTTTCTTTCTAATTAAACAATATAATTCGAATCTGTTTTTTATTTTTCTGATTGTATATTTTTTTGCTTATTGATTATGGGGCAACCATCTTGCCTGAGCTATGTGCCAGATATTTGCTTTACAGCTTGAGCACAAGTAACCTCAGTCAGAAAATGACTCACTAATTCCTATGGAAGAGTGTCGTGGGCATGCTCTGTGACACGTGCAGAAGGGAAGGATAGAGGTGGAGCAAAGCTGTCATCATTTCTTGTCAACGGTGGATCCTGTGTTATCTGCTTCCAGCTTTATAATAGATGCGTTACCTTTTTATTTTAATCCTGCACCTAATTATAATGAAATGACTGCTGAACAATTATCTCTACAACGCAGGATGTGATATTTTTTTAATATATATAGAGACATGTTAAACCACCATAGTTAAAAATGCATATTAATAGGTAATTTGGTTCACTGAATCAATAACTAGCACATATGTTTTCTCTACGGGAAGTCTTCAAGACATGATCCTTGAGAATATTGGGAAACACTACCATAGACAAACATTAGTAGTAATATAAGTCATAGTGTAGAGATCAGTGACATTCATGGGCCATGTAAACGAGCGCCGATCAACAAGACAGCTCGTTGATCGGCACTCGTTTGCTCTTTTTGCAAGGAGATATGTAAGGAGACAAACGATTGTTATTACGATCGCTCGTCCCCATACATTTCTATTATGTTGGCAGCAAATCTTCCTGTTTACAGTGATAATATTTCATGCTGTATTTTTCTCATTCATCGGCTCATCGTTGCCCCGCTTACACAGGGCAATGGTCAGGAACGAGCGTTCATATGAGGTAGTTCTAACAAGAGTGATCCTATGCTACACAGGCCTTTCTCCGGTGGCACCAGTCTTTGGTTTAGTCTGATTTTAGGAGATAATTGAGATACATTGAGGAAAGATAATTGAGATACATTTTTAGGTTTGACATGACCTTCTTCCACTGGTGAGGCCCAGGTATCACCATGTTCTGGCTGGTGAGGTCCCGGTACAAAAAGATTGAGAAGCTCTAATATAAACTGTTAGATTAAGTTATATCCTAATGAGATACTGGTTACAAATCAATGATAATTTTTGTCCCAAATATAAGCTGATATCAAAATAGAATTGTAATGAAACTCCGCTTTTAAATCTTAAAAGGTACGGAACCCTTCCCCCTATTAATCAGAGCAGGGAGCTGCTGCAAAGATAATTTCTCATTCTAGTGGATTTGGCTTAAACATGTTCATGAGAAAATGTGCAGGAACTGACAACTTTCCCTATAGCAGCAGCTAATCCCGTGGGTCTCAGGGGCCAGAACAAAAGGAGTTTTTACCATAGAGAGAGCTGATGCAGTTGCTGTGTGCCCTTGTATAGAGGAAGCCCTGTCCTTGTTGGTCCTTTGTTCTTTGATATTAAGTGGCAAGAAACCATACGAGACTCCCCCTCGAAAGAAACAGAGTTATCAGTAAACAAAAGAGTTGGGAATTGGCCCAAGTTTCATGAAAAGGGGGATGGGGTAGAGGGAAAACCAAACACGGGCCTTACTATCCAAGGTACCAAAATCTGGGTACCATAATAGGGGCCTATTATGATGTTTAGTTTTGAACCAGAACCCCTCCTGAATGATCAGTTTACCAGTGGATGAGCTGCAAATTAAAAGGGGTTGTTCACATGGGGAAATCATGTTATGCAATTACTTTTGTAATGGGCAGACAGAGAATTTAGGCTCAGGAACTTAACGCTTTGGTGTCAAGCAGGGGTGTATGAAAATGGGTGGGAACACAGTTAAACCTGCCCCTTGTGTCTCTTTTAACTGTATCTGCTTACACAAGACAATACATTCCCGTTGGCTGCAGGCCACTTTAGGCCTAAGCAGTGACGTCATCACATCCGCCTGCGCCGAGCCACCAACAGCGCAGGCCACAGACTGAAAGGTCTGTAGCCTGAGCTATTTAGTTTATTGTGGGAACAAGTTTTTGAGATGTATTCATTTTAATATTTTTCATGACCATTTTTACTGTGTGGGGGCAGTAAGGGGTACTTTTACTGAGTGGGGGACGCTAAAGGGGCTCTATTACTGTGTAGGGGTAGTAAGCAGACACTATTACAGTGTGGGGCACTTTTACTGTGTTGGACATAAGGGGGACATTGAGCATGCACCGCTATTTTGTCCGGCAAAATGACGGAGTCCCAGTCGTTGGTTTCCATTGGGCTACGTTGGTCTATATCTTGCGACGAATCTGGCGCCTCAGTTTTTTTCGTTGTTTTGGTCCTATAATGGAGCAGAACAGTGGGAAACAGAACGCAGATGTGAACATAGCCGTACTTAGAGTCTATTTACAAAAGAGGAGATTAGGAACCTTTCGCCTCAATCACAAGCAACCTCATCCTCTGCTGAGCCAGCTGCCATCCCTTGAGAAAATCCTTGCGTACCCTCTTGTTTAAAGGACTATTGCTGTCCTTTTCTAATATATAAAAAGAGGGGAAATCTGAAAATGATTAATAAAAATGTAAATCTAAAATATTCATAATAACTATATCTAAAATAATGCAAAAAAATATATAAAATATTCAATGATATAATAATAAAAAAATATAAAATAATAAAAGTTATTATTATTATTCTTTTTTATAAAAAATCAGTCTGCAAAATTTGAATGAATCACATTTGTTTGTAAAAAGAGTAATAAAAAGAAAGCATTGGGATAGTATGCACAGGCAAATATTTCTACTGGATTTTTTTTTTCTTTTTTGTTACGATGCAAGTAATAGAACAAAAATAGGTCTGTAGGCTTACTGGAAAGAAAAAAACATATTTCTCTGGGAATTTTCTAGATAAAAACAAATAAAAGACCTAATTACAGATTGTGGTTATATTGCTTTTCATACTTTTTATATCATTGTACAGTCATTTGAATAGCGATATCACAAATGATAAGATGTTCCCGGCGTCCTGATAAGTCATTGTTTTAATAATGAGCTATCTTCAGTAGTCGTCCCCCGCTTTATTGACACAATGTATCACGCGGTCCGTTTAGAACATTTACGACCTTGGAATTCTATTTCGCCTACTGATTTAATTAGCTAATTTTTACAAAGTACTATGTTTTATTTGCTACATTGTATCATTGTATTTTCCACATTAGCTACAAGGTTAGGCTGGCTGCAAAAATATATTAGTCTGCAATTATACACAGAAGGATATTATCTAGTTATTACAACAATCTTTACAATACATTACTCCATATGTACAGTGCTGTCAAAAAGTATTTACCCCTTTCTGATTTATTTTCTTTTTCTTATTTTTTTGCAATAATTTACAAACCATGAATTGAATAGAATTGTGCTCTTTCCCAGAAAATTCTGTAGGACAATGTCCAGTCATCATTTCAAAAGGCATATGTAACTGGGCCCGATGTAAAATCTGTAACAAGACCCGCCACCTACCATTGTCTTTTTACGCGGCAGAGAGGCCTGAATATGACCTCTACACCCCCTAAAGATACCCCCCTTGCACCAGTTCATGCTATTTAATCATGCACCATGACAGCGATCTGAGGCAAATTCCCTCAGAATGGCTAGAAAAAACAAAATTAAGGTTTCGGAGTGGTCTAAAAAATGTCTTGACCTGTATTCCCTTGATATGCTAGGCTTTAGAAGGACACTACTTCCCTATATATATATATATATATATATATATATATATATATATATATATGTATATATATATATATATATATATATATATATATATATATACCTTATTGAAAGGAGTTGGTAATGCATGGATATTCTTTGACAATTTTTTATTGGACACAATTTACTTTTTGGACACAGTCCTTAGTGAAACTTGTCACCCACCCACTCTTGACACAAGGAGAGCCCACCCCTGAACACCACGCCCCCACTTATGACATCACCAGCCCCCAGAAGATAACCCCACCTCCTTTCTCTGCTTTGTCAGCTCTCTACACTCATCATTTTGTGTCATTTATCAGGTAGTGCTAAAGACCTGTCATTGCTCTACATTCTGCCAACGATTTAGGACCAACCTCCTCCATTACCCGAACCTCCTAGTCGTGTCTCCCAGTCTTTTCTCGTGCTGCACCAGTCCTCACGGACAATCAGATTAATTCCCAAAATTCACAGTTTTAAGAATGCCCTGAAAACACATCTTAAAGGCCTATAGCATTCCCTAATCTGACTCTTTTCCCTGGCCCCCTTTTACATTAGTGATCCGAACTTGACCCCCTCATCCAGCAGTATCCCCCACACTCCTTGCACCCTAATACCTCTTCATGTCTGTCATACACAGATACTGGCTGCTTCATGTTACTACCTCATGTGTATAAAAGATGGCTGGACCATTGTACTGTCATTAATCCTCTTGCTACTTGTGTTAATGAGATGATGACATGAAATTTTACTGTAACGCCTCATGCACACGACAGCGTGTGCCATCCGAGTCTCGTCAGTGATCCGAGGAAACATAGGACATGTTCTATCTTTCCTCGGATTGGTAACTCAAACCATTTTTCATGGACCCGATTCACCCGTTAAAGTGAATGGGTCAGTGAAGACTATCGGGTGCCACTCGGATGCCGTCATAAAACAGCCCGAGTGGCACAACGGTCGTGTGCATTAGACCCAAGCTGTAAAATGAGATGCTTCTCCAGTGCAATGTAGCCAATTAGGGCACTAGATGTCAGCACCACTTGAAAACTCTAATATTTGATCATTTATTCTTAGATGGATAGCTATGACAAAATAAGAATTGAACACTGCAAAACAATAAAAAAAAGATATATTTTTTACATATCTAATAGATATCCCTATATGTCCCTTTCTGATAAAAGTTTCCCTTTAAATGGGAAGTTCACGCTAGTTCTCCAATACTGTAGCAATACTACAATTTCTAAATCCCTCTACAGCCACGTGAAAGACTAGTATACGGTTATTGGAAGCATTTAAAGGGGGAGACAATTTACATTTCGGGGGAGACAATTTCTTTTTTTATGGGTGAAATAAGTGGTAGAAAACTTTTTTCTTCTTAAGTTTAACAAATATCCAAAATTTGAAGAAATCACAAAGGGGCAAATATTTTTTTTACGGAATTTTCTGTTTATTTTTTTTTATTATTACATCAAGTAGAATTCTAAGCCAACTCCATATGCTTTCCTCATCATCTCTGGTTAATGTTTTGTGTACTTTTCCGCAGTGTCTATATAGCTTACCTAGCCGCCTCCAGGAAAACTATATTTTATACGAGTTAATTAGAAGCAAGCAAGATTGAGTTTTGTGTTTTATGATAAAATGTGTGGCAGTAGATCAGGTTGCCATTGTAAAGGTCTAATCTTTGAAGCAAAATATCCCTGCCAAATTCTCTGCGTCTCTCATTTTTGAGGTCTACGTTTCCACTCTCTGGGGATGTAGATCAAACACAGTATGGCTAAAATCACTTTACAGAACGCTCTGCTGAAATATTAACAAAAGATATTTATTGCTAACTGATAAAACAGATGCAGCATCTTGCAGGACCAGAACAAATCTGCTTCAGTTGAAAAAATAAAAACTGCCTTCAAGATCACTAATAAGAAAGACACAAAGATTTCCAGGGATATTTTAAAAAAAAAAACATTTCCTTTAAAAATATATCAACGCAAAATTGTTATTGTTTTTCCCCAAAAAATTTTACAATGTCCATTTTTTAAATTTGCTAAAAATTAAGATTTTGACCCTCTCCAGAATGTAAATGATGCCCCTTTGAAATATATCAATATATCCACTGTTTGTGTCACGTTTTTTTTCGTAGCTTATGTATTTTACCTTCAGAAAATTAATTACTGTTTGTACTGTTTTTTTAATGTTTGCCCAAATTTTTTTTACGATAAAATCTAAATTAAAAAAACTCAATGCTTTGATGCAGACAACAATACTGTCTTTTTCAGTTAAATAATAATAAAGACTATTTAACCCCTTCCCAACCTATGCTGTATACTCACGTCATGGCCGGGTAGGGAAAGTATGGAGCGGGCTCACGGGCTGAGTCCGCTCCAAGCAATGTGGGTGTCAGCTGTATGATACAGCTAACACTTCACTGTAATGAACAGGGTGGGATTGCGTTTGTTTCACCCCTTAGATGCCGCAGTCAATAGGTACAGGGGCATCTAAGCCGTTACAAAGAGAGGTCAACCCTATCTGACAATCCATCGCCCCTCCCCGTGACGTGATCACGGGTGCTGATGGTTGGCATGGCAGCCTAGTGGCCTAATGAAAGCCCCTAGGTCTGCCTTCTTTGTACTTCTATTAAGCCCTGCCTACGGGTATTGCAGTATATCGCACAAGTGCTCCAACGATTTGTGTTCCCTAGGGGGACTAATAAAAGAGTAAAATTCACTTTTTTTATATATATGTATAAAAATATATTAAAAGTTAAAAGAAAAACTTTTTTTATCTTCTCCTAAAGAAATTGTAAAAAAAATTAAAATAAATAAACATATTTGGTATTGCCATGTCCATAAAAGTCTGAACTATTACAATATAACATTATTTAACCTGCACGGTGAATGCCGTAAAATAAAGAAAAATTAAGAAGCCAGAATTCTTTTTTTGGCTACCATGCGGCCTGTGTGCAGGAGCTGAGTCTTGCCGGAGTGCAGCAGGCAGCTCCACTTACGGCAGCTCCCAGTCCACAGTATGGTCGAGGATAAGGAGGATGTTAATGTCGATTACAACTCCTCTGATGTGTCACTTTTTTCTGTGCTGTGACGGAGATGTCTCGGGGAGGGAAGAGACATCGCTCAAGGAAACATCGCCGCCATAACAGCTACAAACGTCGAAAATTCCCGTCGTCATCTTCCAGTGATATACCCTCCTCTTCATCTTCCTCATCTTCAAGGTCACCGCGGGAGTCGGCTAGGGATCGTTCAAGGAGGTGGAATTACAGTCGTCGCCAGGAAGCGCATGGTGTGATCGCACCGGCAGTCCCACTGTCCCAAGAGTGAGGTTCCAGCGACCTTGCTTGCAGACATTCTACCTTCAGATGCTACCATTTCTGCCCCCGGTGAGTCTACATGTAATAAGGCATGGCTCAATAAGAGCGTTTTGTCTGGTAATTATTTGGTTTCTGTTTTAAAGGCTGTTGTAGCTTGTTTAAATGTGAATGAGAGAGCTCCTGCTTCCTCGGTTCCGCCAGCGGGGGCTAAGCTCCCATCTGCAAAGGAATCAGAATTGAGTAGTTTGACGTTTAGGGACTCAATATTTTGTGGTGTGGCTCCTCTCTGTACTCATCTATCAAGGAGAAAATATGGAAGAATGATTTTGTTGACGTTTGGTCATTGGTTTCTGTTGAACAAGTGACTGTTGACAAGGAGCGCACATTTGAGAAGGGTTCAGATAAAAAAGTAAAAGTGGTGAAGACATTTAATAATTGGCTTCAGGGTTATGATACCCTGGCGCACATTATTTGTCAGAGCTTCCCCGAAAAAGGGGCTGAATTGTTCGTTTATTTTGATACGATATTTAGCGCCCACAGGCTGCACGGCGGTGTGGCCTTGTGGCGCTATGATGAGGAATTCAGTCGTCATTTGGCTTTGGCGCCTGATATCAGTTGGGCGTCCAAGGCAACTGACGTCTGGTTGCAGCTAATTCTAGCACGAACTGGGAAGCCCGCGCACCCCTATTCACAAGCGTCCGCGGCTTCAGGATCTGCTCCTGGAGCCTGGGGGCCGCTCAGCCCACGGGGGCCTGTTGGTTGTACAACGAAGGTCACTGCCATTTCTTTGCAAATTGCATGTTCCGGCATGAGTGCTCCATCTCTGGGGGCGTTCACGCGGCGCTTAGATGCTTCTGGAGAGGCAAGCACACTTTCAAGGCACCTCCTTAGAGCTCAGCGGAGAACGCTGGTGAGCATCCACGAGATGTGGCCTTGGCTAGATCAGTACCCAAGGAGGTGGGAGGCAGGGCTGCTCACTCAGGGTTTTAGTTTTGGTTTCACAATTCCCTATGAGCACACATCTACGTTGTTATTGTCAGACAATTTGAAGTCTATCAGTGAGAACATCGACGTGGCACGAAAAAGATTGCCAAAGAAGTGGAGTTGGGTAGGATGGCTGGCCCCTTTTCGGAATCCCCATACTCTAACCTGAGGGTATGCCCCTTTGGCTTGGTGCCCAAAAAAGAGCGAGGTAATTTTAGACTTATACATCACTTATCCTTCCCTCGCAGGGGCGTCAATCAACGATGGTATTCCCAGGGAAGATTCGATGGTTTCTTACACTTCATTTGATGGCGCGGTTCAACTGGTGCATGTTGCGAGCAAGGGTGCATTGTTAGCGAAGTCTGATATTGATGCGGCTTTCCGATTACTACCTGTTCATTCTGATTGTTTCCATTTGCTGGGTTATTGTTTTGATGGTGCCTTCTATGTTGATATGTGTTTGCCTATGGGCTGTTCTATTTCATGTAATTACTTTGAAATGTTTTGTTCCTCTTTGGAATGGGTAGTTCATTTTGAGTCAGGTTTTTCTTCTGTCATTCATTACTTGGATGATTTTTTGTTTGTCGGCCCTAAAGGGTCCGGTATGTGTGCATATTTGTTGTCGGTTTTTAGGCACATGTTGGCGCGTTTCGGTGTGCCAATTTCTAAAGAAAATACCGAAGGCCCATCCACGGTATTGTCCGTTCTAGCAATCGAAATTGATACTGATAAGATGTTTTTTATGTTACCTGATGATAAATAAGCTAGTTTAGTGTCACAAAGTGGTCAAGTGGCAGGTCACGTTGCGACAACTGCAATCCTTAGGGTATGTTCATATGCAGTGACCAGAAACGTCTGAAAATACGGAGCTGTTTTCAGGCGAAAACAGCTCCTGATTTTCAGTCGGTTTTTTTTTTACCGCCGTTTTTGGAGCTGTTTTTCAATGGAGTCAATGAAAAACGACTCCAAAAACGTCCCAAGAAGTGACATGCACTTCTTTTGACGATCCGTCATTTTACGCGCCGTATATTGACAGCGGCGCGTAAAATAAAGGCTCGTGGGAACAGAACATCGTAATTCCCATTGAAAGCAATGGGCAGATGTTTGTAGGCGTAATTAAGCCATTTTTTCAGGCGTAATTCGAGGCGTAAAACGCCCAAATTACGTCTGAAAATAGGCCGTGTGAACATACCCTTACTGGGATTGTTAGTTTTTGCATGTCGTATAATCCCGATGGGTAGGGATTTTTCGAGGCGTTTGTCTCTGGCTACTAAAGGTGTGCGACGTTCTGTTCACTTTATACGGGTTTCTGCCAATATGCATAAAGATTTGCTTGTTTGGCAGGAATTTCTTGGCTTCTTTTTTTTTTTTTACTCGGTTTATTGTAATAGTACATACAGAAATCATCAGTAAAAAACAAAACGGTAACATTAACATTAACGTTCCTGCATACCATGAATGCACATTAGAAACAATAGTTTGCATTATACATTTATACATGAAGGTGAGTCACAGGAGACTCCGAATATTCACTGCACGCAGGCAGGTCAGGGTCCCACTTATTTGTGAACCTGCAAACATACAAGTCACAATTATTTACCTGATCCATGCTCCATTATCACCCCTAGGGTAGTTAATACCTAGCCAAATAAATCTCAATTCCCTCCTACGTGAAGTGGTAAGGATTCTCTAAGGTCGCCCACGCTGAAGGAAGTAAGAGGCGAGGAACACCACTCTCCCCAAATGTTCAAGAATTTATATTGACATCCTCTATGCTTATATACTATGTTTTCATATGGGAGAATGGCATTGACCAGGCTTTTCCATTGTGATGCATCCGGGAAAGTGTCCCCCATCCATCGGATGGCTATCGCTTTTCTGGCTAAGAACAGGGTTTCTCGCAGGAAGATACCTTCATAGTGTGTCCACGTCCCCTCTCCCAATAGCCCCAATAAGCAGAGACCTGGTTCACACGGGATTGGATTGGTCATAATTGAGGACATTATTTGCGTTACCTCCTTCCAAAAGTTGCCTATGACTGGGCATAACCACATCATGTGATCAAAGCCAACCTGGTCTTGAGAGCATCTAGGGCATCGTGTGCCATCCGATATAATCTGATAGGGGTAATATAACACCTGTGTACGATGTACAATTGCGTCAATTTATTGTTCGCTGCAGGCGAGACCAAGATATGCGACCCCATGGCCTCCCCCCAGTCCTCACTGGACAATGCGGGAATAAGACCCCTCCATCCAACCTCAACCGACATCTCAGCGTGAGCGACCCTCTGCGACAGAAGGTAAGTATAAAGGGCCGATACCATCCCCCTTGGCCCCTGCGTTCTCAGAATACCAATGAGCGGAAATGAAGAAATGGATCTCTGATCATCCCTGAACTGGGATTGTAAAGCATGTCTAATCTGAACACATCGGAATGTATCTCTCTCAGGTATCCGGAATGTATCCTGTATCTCTCTGGCTGATATCATATGTCCCTCCTCATCTATCAGGTTTTGCACCTCTGTTATGCCTAATTCAATCCAAAAATCTGAATCCTGCATCCCCCTAAAGTGAGACAGACCCTGATGAGACCAAAGTGGCAGTTCTGCAACTATGTCCTCCCATTCCAGAACTTTCTTAACATGTGACCAGACCTGCCTGGCTAGTTTGATTATTGGCAAGGAATGCCTAGGGCTATAGCCATGCGGCTCAAGTATGGGCCACAAAGAAGAGATCCGAAGAAAATGGGCTAAGTGGAGTTCTGCATTAGGCATTGGTTCCTCAGCCACCCATGCCTTAATATATCTTAGCTGGCCTGCCAAGTAGTATAGGAACACATCAGGTAGAGCGGCCCCCGCCTGTTCCTTGGGGCGTTGGAGCGTGCTAAGTTTAAGCTTGGGGCGACTCTCCCCCCATACAAATGAGGAAAATAAAGAGCTCACCAGGCTGAAAAATCGTTTAGGGACCAGGGAGTCCACGTGTTCTAGGAGATATAACATTTTGGGCAGCACTATCATTTTAATTAAATTTATTCTTCCTGCGGTCGATATAGGGAGCGCCTTCCAGATAGCAAATTTATCTCTCAGATATGTCAACAGGGGATATATATTAAGATCATATGAAGTGACGCTATCCCTAACTATAAAGACCCCTAAGTATTTAAAAGAGGAGACCACCTGCAGGCCCTGGAAGTTCGTGTCCCACCCACAGTTATCGGGTCTAAGGGGCATAAGAAATGACTTACTCCAATTAATATATAGGCCTGAGAACCGTCCAAACTCTTCCAGTATTGTCATTGCTCTGGGTAAGGAGGCGTTTGGATTAGTCATATACAAAATCATGTCATCAGCATAGAGACCAATCCGATCCTCCCGTGGTCCTATGCGGATACCCTGAAAAGCCGCATCCCGACGGATGCGGATAGCCAGGAGCTCGATGGCCACTGCAAACAGAAGAGGGACAGAGGACATCCCTGCCTCGTGCCTCTATGGAGACGAAAGGAGGGGGACAAAATCCCATTGACCAACACCGATGCTCTTGGATCTTTGTATAGGATTTTAATCCATTTAAGGAAGCTCTCGCCAAATCCAAATCTGCGGAGGACCTCAAACAAATAAGGCTACTCCACTGAATCAAAGGCCTTAGCCGCGTCCAACGAGGCCAACGCCCAGTCCTGCTGCTCCCACCACCCTATCTGGGTCACCACCTGAGCTCTGCGGATATTATCCGATGTTGATTTGCCTGGGATAAAACCGGATTGATCTGGATGGATAATGTCTGTGATAGCGCCACTGAGTCTATTAGCTAAAAGTTTGGTTAGAATTTTATAATCCACATTGAGTAGGGATATCAGGCGGTACGACCCACATTCCTCTGAACTTTTCCCTGGTTTCAAAATGACAACTATAGTGGCATCTTTCATCGAGATAGGTAGCTCACCCCTCTGAAAGGCGTCTTCAAATACAGTTAACAACTGGGGATTTAGAACATCAGCATATTTAATATACACCTCTAGGGGGAGTCCATCCGGACCCGACGCCTTCCCTTTTGTCATGGAAGATAAGCATTCCTCAATCTCCTGTATCGAGAAAGGGGCCTCTAACTTTATTCTATTCTCCTCTGACAACTCTGGAAAGTTTACCCCATCTAAATAGGTGTGCAATTCCTCCATAGAATACTGTGCCTGTGAAGTGTACAGCTCTCCATAAAAATCTGCAAATCTGTTCAGTATGTCTAATGGCGTAGTAGCCGTACCCTGATTTGGTTGGGATATACGTAGCACTGGGGGGGACATGGTATTCTGTTTCGCTATTTGTGCAAGCAACTTACTCGACTGGTTACCGTGCTCAAAAAAGGATTGTTTAGAGAAGAATATCCTTCTCGCTGCCTTCTCCTTGACTAGAAGCAAATATTGTCTACCCGCTGCCAGCCAAGCTTCTCTATTAACCTGGGTAGAGTCCCGCACAAAAGTATCCTCTAAATCCCTACATTGTTGTGCTAAATCCACTTCTTGTCTGGCTGAGGAGCGTTTAACATAGGATATAGAGGATCTCAAGCACCCTCTCAGGTATGCCTTTAGTGTATCCCATACCAATGCACTATTTTGTTCTTGTGAATGAGCTCCTAAAAAGACATCTAGCTGGTCAGGTATTCTGTCACTCCCCGTAAACAATTGCAACCAAAATGGGTGTATTTTAAAAGCTCCCCTCATTCCCTCTGCCCGCTGATTTAACTGTAAAATAATCGGGCTATGGTCTGCCACCCCCCTGGTCAGGTGCTCTATAGAATCCATGTGTAATGACGGGGGGGTAGGGAAACGGACAAGTAAGCCCTAGTCTACCCGCCACTCTGTCCCTGCCTACTTGCAACGACCCGCCCTAGGCGACGGGGTACAACTGGGCGGCAGTCCCTGCGCTCAGTAAGTGCACGACAAACACGACAAACATACAAGGGAATACAAGCAAGGGAAAGGGGCAGTTTCCCACGGCAACACCGTGAGCAACCAGAGTGGTGAACGAGCCGAGTCAAGCCAGGAGTGTGCGAGGTACCAAACGAAGAGCAGAAGAGTAGTCAGTAAGCCAGGGTCTGTATGGAGCAGGATCAAAATAGAAGGAGCTGTAGCTGGGCCAGGAAACCACACGAAAAGAATCACAAGCACCGAGGGACAGGAAGGGCAGGCTTAAATAGACCGAGGGCGGGAGCTAGCTGAGTCTGGCCAGGTTGCGATAGGCTCTCCCACTCCTAAGCCTGCCAGCCTGAGTGGTGGAAGCTGGAGTCAGTCTCAGGGATGTAGATTCAGGTGCTGACTAATTAATTATGGGAGTTAACCCCGAAGCTGTGCCTGGCAGATCCTTTACAGTACCCCCCCTTTTATGAGGGGCCACCGGACCCTTTCTAAGTGGACCTGGCTTACTGGGGAAACGCAGGTGGAACCTCCTGACCAATACCCCAGCGTGAACATCCCGGGCGGGTACCCAAGTCCTCTCCTCGGGCCAGTATCCTCTCCATTGGACCAGGTACTGGAGGGAGCCTTGGACCATCTTGCTGTCCACAATCTTGGCCACCTCGAATTCCACCCCCTCAGGGGTGAGGACGGGAACAGGAGGTCTCCTCGAGGGAGCCAAGGACGGGGAGCAGCGTTTAAGGAGGGAGGCATGAAACACGTCGTGTATACGAAAAGACGGGGGTAACTCCAGCCGGAAGGAGACAGGATTGAGGACCTCAATGACCTTATACGGCCCAATAAACCGGGGAGCAAACTTCTTGGACGGAACCTTGAGACGCAAGTTCCTAGACGACAACCACACCAGATCCCCGACCATAAACAGGGGGTTAGCAGAACGTTTTCTATCAGCCTGAGTTTTTTGTACGCTCTGGGACGCCTCTAGGTTCTTCTGAACCTGGGCCCAGACTGTGCACAGTTCACGATGAACGACCTCTACCTCGGGATTGTTGGAACTACCAGGTGAAACGGAGGAGAACCGTGGATTAAACCCAAAATTACAGAAAAAGGGGGAGACCCCTGACGAGTTACTGACCCGGTTATTAAGGGAAAATTCGGCGGGGGGAATGAAAGAGACCCAATCATATTGACAGTCAGAGACAAAACACCTTAAATATTGTTCTAGAGATTGATTAGCCCTCTCAGTTTGGCCATTGGTTTCAGGATGGAAGGCAGAGGAGAAGGACAGATCAATCTCCAACTTCATACAGAAGGCTCTCCAAAACAATGAAACAAATTGTACCCCTCTGTCCGAAACAATATGGACAGGGACCCCATGGAGACGCAGGATGTGTTTGACAAACAAGGTAGCCAACGTCTTGGCGTTGGGTAGTTTCTTGAGGGGCACAAAGTGGCACATCTTACTGAAGCGGTCTACTACCACCCACACCACCGACTTGCCTTGGGATGGAGGCAAATCGGTGATAAAATCCATGGAGATATGTGTCCAAGGTCTCTGGGGAATGGGCAACGAACGCAGTAAGCCCGCTGGTCGGGACCTGGGAGTCTTGGACCTAGCACAAACCTCACAAGCGGCGACGTAGGCCTTAACGTCTTTAGGCAACCCAGGCCACCAATAGTTTCTAGTAATGAGGTGTTTGGTACCCAGGATGCCTGGATGACCAGATAGTGCGGAGTCATGATTTTCCCTAAGTACCCTTAGCCGGAATTGCAGGGGAACAAACAGCTTGTTCTCAGGAAGGTTCCCGGGAGCTGAACCTTGATCAGCAGCAATTTCAGAGACTAAATCAGAATCGATCGAAGAAATGATTATACCTGGAGGCAAAATACAAGCAGGATCTTCCTCCGAAGGAGGGCTGGCCATGAAGCTACGCGACAGTGCATCAGCCTTAATATTTTTAGACCCAGCCCTATAGGTAACCAATAAATTGAATCTGGTAAAAAATAACGCCCATCGAGCTTGTCTCGGGTTTAGCCTCCGGGCAGATTCTAGGAAAACCAGATTCTTGTGGTCGGTAAGGACCGTTATCTGGTGCCTAGCCCCCTCCAGGAAGTGGCGCCACTCTTCAAATGCCCATTTAATGGCTAAGAGTTCGCGGTTGCCAATATCATAGTTACTCTCAGTTGGCGAAAACTTCCTGGAGAAGTAAGCACAGGGGCGGAGATGGGTGAGGGACCTGGTACCCTGGGACAAGACAGCCCCCACTCCCACCTCAGATGCGTCAACTTCCACGATAAATGGCTCCATTTGGTTGGGCTGAACCAGCACAGGGGCTGAGATAAAGCACCTCTTAAGGACCTCAAAAGCCTGGACAGCCTCAGGAGGCCAGTGGAGGAGATCAGCTCTTTTGCGAGTGAGGTCCGTAAGAGGCTTAGTGATGACCGAGAAGTTAGCAATAAATCTCCTGTAATAATTAGCGAACCCCAAAAAACACTGTAACGCCTTCAGGGAGGCAGGTTGGACCCATTCCGCCACAGCCTGAACCTTGGCGGGGTCCATGCGGAATTCATGAGGAGTGAGGATTTGACCCAAAAATGGTATTTCCTGTACCCCAAACACACATTTTTCGGTTTTGGCAAACAGTTTGTTTTCCCGAAGGACCTGGAGCACCTTCCTGACATGCTCAATGTGGGAGGACCAGTCCTTGGAAAACACCAGTATGTCATCAAGGTACACTACAAGAAATATCCCCAGGTAATTTCTCAAAATCTCATTTATGAAATTCTGGAAGCCCGCAGGGGCATTACACAACCCAAAGGGCATGACGAGGTATTCGAAATGGCCTTCGGGCGTGTTAAACACAGTCTTCCACTCATCCCCCTCTTTGATGCGGATAAGGTTATACGCCCCCCCGTAGATCCAACTTAGAGAACCATTGGGCCCCCTGAACCTGATTGAAGAGATCAGGAATCAAAGGAAGGGGATACTGGTTCCTTACCGTGACCTTATTCAGGCTACGGTAGTCAATGCATGGCCTAAGACCACCATCCTTTTTCCCTACGAAGCAGAAGCCAGCACCTACCGGAGAAGTAGAGGGACGAATGTAACCCTTAGCCAGGCATTCCTGGATATACTCTCTCATGGCTTCACGTTCGGGACAAGAAAGATTAAATATCCTACCCTTAGGATGCTTAGCTCCTGGTACCAATTCGATAGCGCAATCGTATTCTCTATGAGGAGGTAACACTTCGGAGGCCTCCTTAGAGAAAACATCAGCGAAGTCCTGAACAAACTCGGGTAGCGTGTTCGCCTCCTCAGGGGGAGAAATAGAATTAACAGAAAAACATGACGTAAAACATTCATTACCCCATTTGGTTAGCTCCCCAGTATTCCAGTCAAACGTGGGATTATGCAACTGCAACCAGGGAAGGCCTAGAACCAAATCGTACGATAATCCCTGCATCAACAGTACAGAGCACTGCTCCAAATGCATGGATCCAACAAGGAGTTCAAAAACAGGGGTATGCTGTGTAAAATAACCATTAGCAAGAGGAGTGGAGTCGATACCCACTACCGGGACAGGTTTAGGCAAATCAATCAGAGGCATAGCAAGAGACATAGCAAATTCCACAGACATGATATTAGTAGAGGACCCTGAATCCACGAAGGCACTGCCGGTAGCAGACCTACCACCAAAAGAGACCTGAAAGGGAAGCAAGATCTTAGTACGTTTCCTATTTACGGGAAATACCTGTGCGCCCGAGTGACCTCCCCGATGATCACTTAGGCGCGGAAGTTCTCTGGCTGCATTCTTACGCTTAGGACAGTTGTTCACTTGATGCTTGTCATCCCCACAGTAGAAGCAGAGACCATTCTTCCTGCAGAATTCTCTACGTTGTTGGGGGGACACGGAGGCCCCGAGTTGCATAGGTATCTCTGAGTCTTTTGGGGAGGAACGAAGCAACGGTACTTCGGGAGGCATCATGGGGGAGTCGGAGGAGAAAACACATAAACGTTCACGTTGTCGTTCCCTGAGACGTCGGTCAAGTCGTACCGCTAAAGCCATAACCTGGTCTAGGGAGTCAGAAGAGGGATAGCTAACTAGCAGGTCTTTCAGGGCATTCGACAGACCCAACCTAAACTGGCACCTTAAGGCAGGGTCATTCCACCGAGAAGCTACGCACCACTTCCTAAAGTCAGAACAATACTCCTCAACAGGTCTCTTACCCTGACGTAAGGTCACCAGCTGACTCTCGGCAAAGGCAGTCCTGTCAGTCTCGTCATAAATAAGTCCGAGAGCAGAAAAGAAACAATCAACGGAGGAAAGTTCAGGGGCGTCAGGAGCCAAGGAGAAGGCCCACTCTTGGGGCCCTTCCTGGAGCCGGGACATAATTGTACCCACCCGCTGGCTCTCAGAACCTGAGGAATGGGGCTTTAAACGAAAGTTAAGCCTACAACTCTCCCGAAAGGAGAGAAAAGCCCTCCGGTCCCCTGAGAACCGGTCGGGCAACTTGAGGTGGGGTTCAAGAGGTGAGGTGAGGGGAACTACCAAGGTAGCATCAGGCTGGTTGACCCTCTGAGCCAGGGCCTGGACCTGTAGGGAGAGACCCTGCATTTGCTGAGCCAGGGTCTCACGGGGGTCCATAGTGGTGTCAGGGACCAGGGTAGACTAGGTATGGGCTTGTGATTATGTACTGACGGGGGGGTAGGGAAACGGACAAGTGAGCCCTAGTCTACCAGCCACTCTGTCCCTGCCTACTTGCAACGACCCGCCCTAGGCGACGGGGTACAACTGGGTGGCGGTCCCTGCGCTCAGTAAGTGCACGACAAACACGACAAACATACAAGGGAATACAAGCAAGGGAAAGGGGCAGTTGCCCACGGCAACACCGTGAGCAACCAGAGTGGTGAACGAGCCGAGTCAAGCCAGGAGTGTGCGAGGTACCAAACGAAGAGCAGAAGAGTAGTCAGTAAGCCAGGGTCTGTATGGAGCAGGATCAAAATAGAAGGAGCTGTAGCTGGGCCAGGAAACCACACGAAAAGAATCACAAGCACCGAGGGACAGGAAGGGCAGGCTTAAATAGACCGAGGGCGGGAGCTAGCTGAGTCTGGCCAGGTTGCGATAGGCTCTCCCACTCCTAAGCCTGCCAGCCTGAGTGGTGGAAGCTGGAGTCAGTCTCAGGGATGTAGATTCAGGTGCTGACTGATTAATTATGGGAGTTAACCTCGAAGCTGTGCCTGGCAGATCCTTTACACCATGCTTGAGAAAATGGCTGGAGATCCGAACACGTAGTCAATGCGAGACAATGCGTTAAACTGCAGAGTTTGGCACGTGTATTCCCTTATTCCCGGGTGGCTCACTCTCAATAGATCCAACCATCCCATCTCATCTATCAGAGATGCTAGTGGTGTGGGACTTATGGGATCCCGGGGGCCAGTCCTGACAGTGAAGCGATCCAACAGAGGGTCTATGGTGAGGTTCAGGTCCACCATTAATATAACTCGCGCCTCCTGATAAGTGGATGCAAATGAGATGGCCTCACTGATTAAACTTATTGAGCCCTGTGGCGGGTTGTAGATACCAATTATGACATAAGGGATAGAGTTTACATTAGCATGAACTAGCACATATCTGCCATCAGCATCTATTCTTGTATGTAATGCCTCCCAGCGCAGATTCCTATGTACTAGCAGTGACACTCCCCGTGATGCTGAGGATCTAGTGGCATGCCGCCCCCATTGAATCCAAGATTTACTCAGCATATGCACCCTATCTGCCGTAAGATGCGTTTCCTGAGGGCATATAATATGAGGCATGTGCCTCCGCAGTACAGAAAAGATCATATTTCTCTTACCCGGCGTTCCCATCACCCTCACATTCCAGGACTTCTTGGCTTCTTTTAATGTGCGCACGGTATGTCAAGAAGTGGAAGTATCGAATGTAGATTTTCAGCTGTGTACTGATGCTGCAGGTAGTGATGGTTTCGGTGCGATATTTGGCCAAAGATGGTGCAGGTCCCCTTGGCCAGTTTCTTGGCTTGACCTCGGGTTGACCAGGAATTTAACCTTGTTGGAACTCTTTCCTATCATTGTAGTAGTTAAGTTGTGGGGCCATGAGATGGCTAACAGACACATTCGTTTTTGGACAGATAATATGTCGGTGGTGCACGCTGTGCATGGCTTGTCGTCTGGTTCGTTTCCCATGTTAGCTTTGTTGCATTATTTAGTTTTGAGATGGTTGCATTTTAATGTATGGTTTGGACGAAACATGTTCCGGGAGTTTATAATAAAATGGCTGATGCATTGGCTCGTTCGCAGATGTCGTTGTACCGGGTCTTGCATCCAATGGCGTTTGGAGAGGGGGAGCCCCCGTCACATATGGGCCCTGGTAGAGGAGAACTTGCAAGTCTGTTGATGGGATCTGTTGTGCCATCTACTGTACATGGAAGAGCCATTGTAAGTTGTGGCCCTTGTGGATGGAGGTAGCGGATAATGTTTTTCCGGCTACTGACAACCGGCATTTGGATGCTACTCTAGAATTAATGGTTCGCTTGCATAAGTCGGTCTGTAGCGCGGCTAGTGTGGGCAGACATTTGGCCGGCTTGGATTTTATGTTCAAGTTATGGGGAGTTAATGATGTCACAAAATCCTTCGTGGTGCGGTAAGCGCTTAAAGGTTGGAAGAAGGAGAAAGTCAAACGACATATGAGACGTCCTGTTTCTTTTGTATTATTAGGTAAAATCTTGGTGGCAGTGTTGCAAGTGTGTCGAGATCATTATGAAGCGTCCCTGTTTCGTGCAGTATTTTCCTTGTCTTTCTTCGCTGCATTGCACATTAGCGAATTGGTGCCCTTTAGTGCTGTCAAGGCAGGGGGTCTGGCATTTTCAGATGTGGTGGTTGGTTCTGAATCTTTGAAAGTTTGTGTGCGTAGATTTAAGACTGATCAGTTGGGGAGGGGTTCTTGGTTATCCATCGGTCAATTAGGTGGGCAGCATTGCCCAATGGCTGTGGTGTCTGAGTTTTTGAAGGCATGTGCCCCAGGGGCCGCAGTTTTTGTTACATGCCAACTCCTCCCCCCTTACTCGTTTTCAATTAACCTCCGTTTTTAAGTCATGCCTACGGCATCTGGGTCTACAGCACATGAATTTGGTACACATTCCTTCTGCATAGGTGCAGCCACTAAAGCGGATGCGCTGGTAATAATGCAGTTAGGCAGGTGGACTTCTGGGAGTTTTAAGTTTTACGTACGCCCGGATTTAGTGGTCAAGGAGGGTTGAGGTTTTTTAATTCTTGTTTCGTTTCCTTGATTGTTTTGTGTTGAAATAATGATGATGTGTTGACGTACGGATGTTATAGTTTTCTTTACTCGGCAGGATCTGGCAGGCCCCGAGTTTGGATCATAGGGCACTCATACGTGCATTGGGACGCTATCCATGCTGCTTGGCGGCCTCCAGGTGCCAATTTGGGCTTGGCCCACGCCGAGGTGCAGTGGCACGGTTTCCGAGGCATGCGGTGGGTACAGTTGTTGCCAAAGCTGGTATCTTTAGCTACTAACGCAAATTTTACATCAGTGTTAATAGTACATGCTGGGGGAAATGATTTAGGTCAAGTTAAACTAGCGGAGTTATTGTCCTTTATGCGCTTAGACCTGTGTCGTTTGCAGCAACTCTTTCCTAAGTGTGTTTTAATCTGGTTAGTGATGGTGGCAAGGTCAGTATCACGGGGTGCCAGGGATAGCTCAGCAATCAAGAGAGCTCGGAGATTGGTGAACGTGCGCATTTCCCGATTTGTGCGCTTGTTGGGGGGAATTGCTTTGCGTCATCGCTTATTAGAAGGTGACAATGCAGGACTTCTGGCTCCAGATGGTGTACATCTAAATGATATTGGCCTTGAGATTTTTATTTTAGATTTGCTCGACGGGGCTGAGCGAGGTTTGGCGCTTCTTAGTGTGGGTGGTCGAGAAACCGAGTAGGTTTCTCGGTTTCCCTTCATGGCGGAGTTTTTAGCTATGAAGGCGGTTTAGAACCCTACATGCCCGCTGGAACAGCGGTTCGATGGCATCTCAGGCTTTGGAAGAACATTAAAGAGGATAAAGCCTTCAAGCTGAGTCCATTGTTTTTTTATTATTCAAAATATATTGTTTTGAAATAAAACTGTGGCCACTTCCACTTCCCAATACAACGTGTCTTGGTTTTATTATAGAATAAAGAGTTTAAAGAGTTCATGGATCCTGGGCGGTATGATGGTAAGAAGGTGAATATCCTTGCAGTCTTATTAAAAATGTCCTACTGTTTTGTCTCTTGAGCTGCTATGCAGAAATATGAGCCTCCATGATAACAGATTACAAACAAACCCTACGTAGCCTGATCCTGCAGTCCTGCTCATTTCCATCTGCCCCTTTCTTCTCTCTAACATACATTTAGCTGATTAGCCAGAAGCAGATGGAAGGCAGTATAGGTGGAAGATCAGACTACATAGGGTTTGCTTGTTGTCTGTTACCATGGACACATGGATCCTTATAGCAGCTATAGACACAAAACAGTAGGACACTTTTCTTTTAGACTATTTGCAAAGTTCATTCATTTTAGCGCTAATAAAAATACAGAGAAATAGCTAGCCTTTTTTTTTAACCTGGGGCAAAAGTTTAGTTCGCTTTCCCAATCCCCATATCTAAATATCCTGGCCTAAATAAAGGGGCTATTTGGCACCCTCTTGGCACCCAGCACCTTGGACACATGCCCTGGAAGCTCACCTAGCTACACCCCTGCTATGGGGCCCCATCACCTCTACATATGCTCCCTGATGAATGAAAGAGCAATCTATGGTTCTTTCAGAAAGACTCTCATTAATTGTCACCTATAGAACTTTTTCACAAGTCCTTGGGTTGGTTTTTAGTACTCTGCAAAAAATAGGAGCAAATAGTTATTAGCTGCAAAGGAAAAACATATATTCCTCTTGACATGGCACCTAACAGTTGTTCAGACTTGGGCAAAATCTGAGAATTGTGATGATTGCCCTCTAACATACAACTTTGACTGTTGTTTATTTGGGGACACTATACTGTCACTATTTATTAAGGGGAACTTAGTTGCAGCTTACTCTTTGCTGAGAGGACTAGATAAAGTCATTCACCCTCACTTTTAATTGCCACATTTTCATCAGGCTCAAGGAAACAGAAATCACAAGGTACTGTCCAGATGGTACAGGACATTGGTAGACCTACTGTAATGGTGGGGGTAGGGAAACAGACAAGTGAGCCCTAATCTACCCGCCACTCAGTCCCTGCCTACTTGCAACGACCCGCCCTAGGCGACAGGGTACAATTGGGCGACGGTCCCTACGCTCAGTAAGTGCACGACAGACAACAGACAAGGGTACACAAAGCTAAGGGAAATGGGGCAGTTTCCCACGGCAACACCGTGAGCAAAAATAGTGGTGAACGAGCCGAGTCAAAGCAGGAGTGTACGAGGTACCAAACGCAGAGCAGGAGAGTAGTCAGTAAGCCAGGGTCATATGAAGCAGGGTCAAATAGTTCAGAAGCTGCAGCAGGGCTAGGAAACCAAACGAGAAGAATCACAAGCAAAGGAGGAACAGGAAAGGCAGGTATATATAGACAGAGGGCGGGAGCTAGCTCCATCTGGCCAGGCTGCGACAGGCTCTCCCACTCCTAAGCCCGCCATCCTGAGTGGTGGAAGATGGAGTCAGTCTCACAGACATAGAAGCAGGTGCAGACTGATTACCTATGGGCGTGGATACAGAAGCTGTGCCTGGCAGATCCTTAACATTACCCCCCCCCCTTTTATGAGGGGCCACCGGACCCTTTCTAGATGGACCTGGTTTATTGGGAAAACGAAGGTGGAACCTCCTGACCAATACCCCAGCGTGAACATCCTGCGGGTACCCAAGTCCTCTCCTCAGGCCCGTATCCTCTCCAATGGACCAGGTACTGGAGGGAGCCTTGGACCATCTTGCTGTCCACAATCTTGGCCACCTCGAATTCTACCCCCTCAGGGGTGAGAACGGGGACAGGAGGTTTCCTCGAGGGAGCCAAGGACGGGGAGCAGCGTTTAAGGAGGGAGGCATGAAACACGTCGTGTACTCGAAAAGATGGGGGAAACTCCAGTCGGAAGGGGACAGGATTGAGGACTTCAATGACCTTGTACGGCTCTATAAACCGGGGAGCAAACTTCTTGGACGGGACTTTAAGGCGCAAGTTCTTAGACGATAGCCACACCAGATCCCCGACCATAAACAAGGGGTTAGCAGAACGTCTTCTATCTGCCTGAGTTTTTTGTATGCTCTGGGACGCCTCTAGGTTCTTCTGAACCTGGGCCCAAACTGTGCACAGTTCCCGATGAACGACCTCTACCTCAGGATTGTTGGAACTACCAGGTGAAACGGAGGAGAACCGTGGATTAAACCCAAAATTACAGAAAAAGGGGGAGACCCCTGACGAGTTACTGACCCGGTTATTAAGGGAAAATTCGGCGAGGGGAATGAATGAGACCCAATCATATTGACAGTCAGAGATAAAACACCTTAAATATTGTTCTAGAGACTGATTAGTCCTCTCAGTTTGGCCATTAGTTTCAGGATGGAAGGCAGAGGAGAAGAACAGATCAATCTCCAACTTTTTACAGAAGGCTCTCCAAAACAAAGAAACAAATTGTACCCCTCTGTCAGAAACAATATTGACAGGGACCCCATGGAGACGCAGGATGTGTTTGACAAACAAGGTAGCTAACGTCTTAGCATTGGGTGGTTTTTTGAGGGGCACAAAGTGGCACATCTTACTGAAGCGGTCTACTACAACCCACACCACCGACTTGCCTTGAGATGGAGGCAAATCGGTGATAAAATCCATGGAGATATGGGTCCAAGGTCTCTGGGGAATGGGCAAAGAACATAGTTGGTCGGGACCTGGGAGTCTTGGACCTAGCACAAACCTCACAAGCGGCGACGTAGGCCTTAACGTCTTTAGGCAACCCAGGCCACCAATAGTTTCTGGCAATGAGGTGCTTGGTACCCAGGATGCCTGGATGACCAGATAGTGCAGAGTCATGATTTTCCCTAAGTACCCTTAGCCGGAATTGCAGGGGAACAAACAGCTTGTTCTCAGGAAGGTTCCCGGGGGCTGAACCTTGATCAGCCGCAATCTCGGAGACTAAATCAGAATCAATAGAGGAAATGATTATACCTGGAAGCAAAATACAAGCAGGATCTTCCTCCGAAGGAGGGCTGGCCATGAAGCTACGCGATAGTGCATCAGCCTTAATATTTTTAGACCCAGCCCTATAGGTAACCAAAAAATTGAATCTGGTAAAAAATAACGCCCATCGAGCTTGTCTCGGGTTTAGCCTCCAGGCAGATTCTAGGAAAACCAGATTCTTGTGGTCGGTAAGGACCGTTACCTGGTGCCTAGCCCCCTCCAGGAAGCGGCGCCACTCTTCAAATGCCCATTTACTGGTTAACAGTTCGCGGTTGCAAATATCATAGTTACTCTCAGTGGGCGAAAACTTCCTGGAGAAGTAGGCACAGGGACGGAGATGGGTGAGGGAACCGGTACCCTGGGACAAGACAGCCCCCACTCCCACCTCGGACGCGTCAACCTCCACGATAAATGGCTCCATTTGCTTGGGCTGAACCAGCACCGGGGCCGAGATAAAGCACTTCTTAAGGACCTCAAAAGCCTGGACAGCCTCAGGAGGCTAGTGGAGGAGATCAGCACCTTTGAGAGTGAGGTCCGTAAGAGGCTTAGCGATGACCGAGAAGTTAGCAATAAATCTCCTGTAATAATTAGCGAACCCCAAGAAACACTGTAACGCCTTCAGGGAGGCAGGTTGGACCCATTCCGCCACAGCCTGGACCTTGGCGGGGTCCATGCGGAATTCATGAGGAGTGAGGATTTGACCAAAAAATGGTATCTCCTGCACCCCAAACACACATTTTTCGGTCTTCACAAACAGTTTGTTTTCCCGAAGGACCTGGAGCAACTTCCTGACATGCTCAATGTGGGAGGACCAGTCTTTGGAAAACACAAGTATGTCATCAAGGTACACTACAAGAAATACCCCCAGGTAATCTCTTAAAATCTTATTTATGAAATTCTGGAAGACCGCGGGAGCATTACACAACCCAAAGGGCATGACGAGGTATTCGAAATGACCTTCGGGCGTGTTAAACGCAGTCTTCCACTCATCCCCCTCTTTGATGCGGATAAGGTTATACGCCCCCCGTAGATCAAACTTAGAGAACCATTGGGCCCCCTGAACCTGATTAAAGAGATCAGGAATCAAAGGAAGGGGATACTGGTTCCTTACAGTGACCTTATTCAAGTTACGGTAGTCAATGCATGGCCTAAGACCACCATCCTTCTTCCCTACGAAGAAGAAGCCAGCACCTACCGGAGAAGTAGAGGGGCGACTGTAACCCTTGGCCAGGCATTCCTGGATATACTCTCTCATGGCTTCACGTTCGGGACAAGAGAGATTAAATATCCTACCCTTAGGGAGCTTAGCTCCTGGTACCAAATCGATAGCCCAATCGTATTCTCTATGAGGAGGTAACACTTCGGAGGCCTCCTTAGAGAAAACATCAGCGAAGTCCTGAACAAACTCAGGTAGCGTGTTCACCTCCTCAGGGGGGAGAAATAGAATTAACAGAAAAACATGACGTCAAGCATTCATTACCCCATTTGGTAAGCTCCCCAGTATTCCAGTCAAACGTGGGATTATGCAACTGCAACCAGGGAAGGCCTAAAACCAAATCGGACGATAATCCCTGCATCAACAGTACAGAGCACTGCTCCAAATGCATGGAGCCAACAAGGAGTTCAAAAACAGGGGTATGCTGTGTAAAATAACCATTAGCAAGAGGAGTGGAGTCGATACCCACTACCGGGACAGGTTTAGGCAAATCAATTAAAGGCATAGCTAGAGACATAGCAAATTCCACAGACATGATATTAGCAGAAGACCCTGAATCCACGAAGGCACTGCCGGTAGCAGACCTACCACCAAAAGAGACCTGAAAGGGAAGCCAGATTTTATTACGTTCCATATTTACGGGAAATACCTGTGCGCCCAAGTGACCTCCCCGATGATCACTTAGGCGCGGAAGTTTTCCGGCTGCTTATTCTTACGCCTAGGACAGGTGTTCACTTGATGCTTGTCACCCCCCAATAGAAGCAGAGACCATTCTTCCTGCGGAACTCTCTACGTTGTCGGGGGGACACTGAGGCCCCGAGTTGCATAGGTACCTCCGAGTCTTCCGTGGAAGAGCGAAGCAACGGGACCTCGGGAGGCATCATGGGGGAGTCAGAGGGAAAACACAAAAACGTTCAAGTTGTCGTTCCCTGAGACGTCGGTCAAGTCGTACCGCTAAAGCCATAACCTGGTCTAGGGAGTCAGAAGAGGGATAGCTAACTAGCAGGTCTTTCAGGGCGTTCGACAGACCCAACCTAAACTGGCACCTTAGGAAGGGTCATTCCACCGAGAAGCTACACACCACTTCCTAAAGTCAGAACAATACTCCTCAACAGGTCTCTTACCCTGACATAAGGTCACCAGCTGATTCTCGACAAAGGCAGTCCTGTCAGTCTCGTCATAAATGAGTCCAAGAGCAGAAAAGAAAAGATCAACGGAGGAAAGTTCAGGGGCGTCAGGAGCCAAGGAGAAGGCCCATTCTTGGGGCCCTTCCTGGAGCCGGGACATAATTATACCCACCCGCTGGCTCTCAGTACCTGAGGAGTGAGGCCTTAAGCGAAAGTAGAGCCTACAACTCTCCCGAAAGGAGAGAAAAGTCCTCCGGTCCCCTGAGAACCGATCTGGCAACTTGAGGTGGGGTTCAAGAGGTGAGGTGAGGGGCACTACCATGGTAGCGTCAGGCTGGTTGACGCTCAGAGCCAGGGCCTGGACCTGTAGGGAGAGACCCTGCATTTGCTGAGCCGGGGTCTCAAGGGGGTCCATAGTAGTGTGAGGGACCAGGGTAGCCTAGGTATATGGGCTTGTGATTATGTAATGGTGGGGGTAGGGAAACAGACAAGTGAGCCCTAATCTACCCGCCACTCAGTCCCTGCCTACTTGCAACGACCCGCCCTAGGCGACGGGGTACAACTGGGCGACGGTCCCTACGCTCAGTAAGTGCACGACAGACAAACAGACAAGGGTACACAAAGTTAAGGGAAATGAGGCAGTTGCCCACGGCAACACCATGAGCAAAAAGAGTGGTGAACGAGCCGAGTCAAACCAGGAGTGTACGAGGTACCAAACGCAGAGCAGGAGAGTAGTCAGTAAGCCAGGGTCATATGAAGCAGGGTCAAATAGTTCAGAAGCTGCAGCAGGGCTAGGAAACCAAACGAGAAGAATCACAAGCAAAGGAGGAACAGGAAAGGCAGGTATAAATAGACAGAGGGCGGGAGCTAGCTCCATCTGGCCAGGCTGCGACAGGCTCTCCCACTCCTAAGCCCGCCATCCTGAGTGGTGGAAGATGGAGTCAGTCTCACAGACATAGAAGCAGGTGCAGACTGATTACCTATGGGCGTGGATACAGAAGCTGTGCCTGGCAGATCCTTAACACCTATATTATTTATACCCTCTGATCTCTGAGGTATGTTTGAGATGTGGGGAGGCAGAAGGTAACTTGTCTCATATCTGGTGGGAATGTGGGTGATTGACCCCTTTCTGGATGGCCATTAATGACTTATGCAATAAAGTGTGTGCTGCTCAGCTGACCTGGACCCCGGCCATGGTCCTCCTTTCTATATATCCTGGTTTAATCTCTTTCCTTAAAATTGGTGCCCTTCCTTCCTTTATTCAAGCAGCTCACCAGGTCATCCCTAGATACTGGAAATCTAGCTGCCCTTCCACCTTTTTTGAGTGGTTTACAAAGTTCTCTGAGATATGTAGGACGAAGGAACTGGTTGTTCGTGACACCACCCTGAGTGACACATTTTTTATTATCTAGCGTTCATGACTTCTACAGTATATAAAGATTACACTAAATTCTCTACCGAGGTTATCTGAGGTAGCCGTGGTAGAACTTTCATGACTATTTTTCTCTTTTCCTTATTTTACCCCCACTAGATTTTACGGTAAATACTATTTATTCCGGTAGGTAGTATCCACCGGGCATTTGTCCAACCCAGATTCCTCCATTAGACTGCCAGACAGTGAGACGTGATTCATCACTCCAGAGAACGCGATGCTCCAGAGTTCAGTGGCGGCGTACTTTACATCACTCTAGCCGACACTTGGCATTGTGCATGGTGATCATAGGCTTGTGTACAGTGACCATGGAAACCCATTTCATGAAGCTCCAAACGCACAGTTCTGGTGCTTATGTAACTTCCAGAGGCAGTGTGGATCTCTGTAGTGAGTGATACAAGGATGGGCAATGTGTACGTGCCACCCTGTTCAGCACTAGGCGGCCCCGCTCTGTGAGTTTGCATGGTTCACTGCTTTGAGGCTGGGCTGTTGTTACCCCTAGAAGCTTCCACTTCACAGTAATAGCACTTACAGGTGACCAGGGCAGATCTAGCAGATTATAATAGCCTTTACAGGTGACGGAGCAGATCTAGCAAATAATAATAGCATTTACAGATGACCGGGGCAGATCTAGCAGATAATAATAGCACTTACAGATGACCAGGGCAGATCTAGCAGATAATAACACTTACAGGTAACCGGGGCAGATCTAGCAGATAATAATAACAATTACAGGTGACCGCGGCAGATCTTGCAGATAATAATAGCACTTACAGGTGACCGGGGCAGATCTAGCAGATAATAACACTAACAGGTGATCGGAGCAGATCTAGCAGGTATTATTAACACTTACAGGTGACTGGGGCAGATCTAGAAAATAAAAATAATAAAACTTACAGGTGACTGGGGCAGATCTAGTAGACCAGAAATTTCACAAACTGACCTGTGGTAAGATGGGATTTTATAACGGTGCCACGTTTAAAGCCACTGAGTTCTTCAGTACTACTTGCAATGTTTGTCTATGAAGATTGCATGGCTGTGTGCTTGCTTTTAGTCACCTGTTTTCAATGGGTGTGGCTGAAAACCTGAACTAAATAATTAGGAAAACGTCCATATATTTTTGCCATTATAGTGTATATTTATATCTTACACTGTTTGGCCACAGTACGGGGATCCTGCTTTTGTCATGTTCATTTACAATCATACTTCACTGCTTTATCCCTGTATTACTTTTGTACTTTCTTGGACTTTCCCAGTGTAATTTCCCAGGTCACCGTTACCATAGTAGTCACCTATTGGTGGCAGGTACACTGCGAAGTACTGTACATCTGAAGCAGAAGCCGAGGCAAAGTCAGGAACAGAACCTGGTCGAGATATAGGTTCAACAAGTACCAGACTGTCCTATAACAAAGATATCATGCTGACACAAACCAGCACCAGGAGAGGGTGACCCATCACCTTCTATGTCCGCCACTGCTACACACCAAAGTTTAAATGGGTTGTCCAAGATACGAAAAACATGGCTTCTTTCTTCCAGAAACAGCGCCACACCAGTCAATGGGTTGTGTCTGGTATTGCGGCTCAGTTCCATTGAAGTGAATGGGACTGAGCTGACACAACCTGTGGAAAGGTGTGGTGCTGTTTCAGGAAGAACGCAGCTATGTTTTTCTAGTCTTGGACAACCCTTTTACCAGTGTCATCTTCACTGAGGCATGCAAGTCCAAATCTTGGTTAGACGTGACACATTAGGATGCGCTTATTTCCCAGCAGGAGCCAGTGGGACTTGCAATTGTCAATCTACCTTTTACAACATAAACCTGACATATCATTCACCTCAGCAGATTAAAATACTGTTTACATTTCCGAACTTAATTTTTCTGGGAATTATACCATAAAAATTCCATCTTACCTTAAATATTGTATGTAGCTTCTTAAATTTCTATAAAGTGTTTTTATGGCAGCTATATGTAACACTAAAATCAACACAATTATCACAATCCCTGTTCTATAACAATAAACTGTAAAATCCCAGTAGAAGACGCCATATTAGTTGTGTTGAGAACGGGGCATTTCATCTCCATTTATAAACACCATTCGCTTCTTAGAGCCAGTTTTCTCCAACTTCTTGACATAAAATGAAATAAAAGCTTTAGACTGGACAATAAATTTAATCTGTTATCCTCAGAAGATAAGAATTCATTAAAAGCGGCGCTCTTTGGTTTTAGTACGAAATTGACGAGATAATGTTTACAAATCCCGACTGATTGACTTGGTTTAACGGCCTTCTAAAGTAGCAGTATAAAAAGCTTAACGGGATGGAAATTGCTACATCAGCCATATACAGATATTGTTTAAAACACAATGCACCCAAGGGTTTCTGTAAAAAACGGAGATAACTGTACAGGCTGGACTATTCCTATATCAAAATAGCAGCATGTTGACTCAAGGGTTAACAATGGAGCCTTCAGTTCAAGACCAAAGTAGTTGCTCAGCTTTTTTTCGACAGGGTAAAGATTCACTTTGCAGCCCTAGTCCTGTATTTAAACACGATAGCCAAAGCAGAATGTTGTTGGTGCCCCCCCCCCCCCAGGATCACGCACCCAGGGCACATACCCCATCACCCTTCCCTAGCTACACCCCAATTATAGACAACCAGGAACATAGAGAGGTATATGTTTTGTTTTATGTTTTACCACTTTGAAAAAAAGAAAAGAGCCATAACTTTTTTATTTTTCCATCAATTTAGAGATTTTCACTGATACCATTTTGGGGTATATGCAACTTTTTGATCATTTTCTATTTAATTTTTTTGGCGCCCTAAGGTGACCAAAAAACAGCAATTTGCGTGTTTTATATATATATATATTTTTTTTTACAGCATTCACCGAGCAGGTTGAACAACGCTATATTGTGATAGTTCTGACTTTTACGGGCGCGGCGATACCAGTAATGTTAACTTTTAGGTTTTTTTAACATTGATTTAGGGGGAAAAATGTGAAAAGGGGTTTTTTTTAAAAAACTTTTAATACTTTACTGTTTTTGGAACATAACAAAAATGTTTTAGTTTTTTTTATTAGTCCCCCTAGGAGACTTGAAGCAGCGATATACTGCAATACTAATTTATTACAGTATATCGTGATTCTGACAGTCTCCTGCCGGAGGCAGAGCTTCAAAGGAGTACAAAGACGGCAGACCTGGGGGCTTTCGTTCGGCCCCCAGGCTGCCATAGAAACCTTTGTAACCAGCCGAAAGTGCCGCGGTCACGATAGCACTTTAAATGCCGCGGTCACGATTGATCGCGGTGTTTAAATCAAAGTGATCTTTTATTCCGCCCGTTGCAGGGAGGTGTCGGCTGCGTGTAACCCACCGTGAGCTCGCTCCATACTTCCCCTTAACCCTCATCACGTACAGTTAAGTGATTTTGCGTGAAGAGGTTAAAGTGTAATATGCCTGTAACAACATTTAAAATTTGTATAAGAAGTGAAAAAAAAACTTTGCTTACTGGTTTTGTACTGATTTTGTGCTATTTATGTAAAAAAAAAAATTCATCGAACAAGCTGCTTTCAAAATTATGCTGGTTGCCCTTGGAAACAGACAATGGCTTAGCCCCTCCCCACTGTCAGATATGTGACCTTACGGCTTAGCTATAACTTTGTGTTTGTTTCTTGAGCTCCCATGATGCACTGCTCTCTGGTAACAGGAAACCAACAGGATTTAAAATTTAGCTTTAGAGGTGAATGAAATGTAAAGATCCTTAGTTACATAATGTTCTCTAAGTAGAAGGAAAGAATTTCTAGTTATTCAATATTTATGTTGTTGTCAATGGTGGGATAATGTGATTTCTTGTCTAATGTTGTGTTGTCTTTTAAAGAAAGGCCACAGTAAAAAAATATAAACATTTCAGCAATTCCCTGCTTAATATCCTTCTTTCATTGCATTCTGTTCTATCTTTTATATTTTAAGCAAAGCTGTGATAAATATATAAAGAATTCTTCTTTGTTTCCCATATGTTGGATCAGATATTTTCCCCTCCTTCTCACAAACCTCTGTCTTTCTGTAAGGCAACTAGCTGCAGCAGGAGCCCTACCCCGCTGCTTCATCTGCGTGTCTGTTCGGCTTTTTCCGGAAAGGCGATGTATCAGAATACGGGCTCATAGACTTTCTATTGAGTCCGTACACCGATACATTTATTTCCGGAAACAGCCGAACAGACACGAAGCGGCTCAGCGCCCACACAAACACTTCAGCTGCTTCATTCTAGCGATTGGTGGCGTCTCAGTGCTCGGACCCCCACCAATCCAAACTTCTGACATGTCTCTATGACATGTCAGAAGTTTATTAAACGTTTAGCTACACTTTAACCACTTTGTCTCCTTTGACCATCTGCCAGGATCGAGTCAGAAGGAAATTAACTCCAGTGTTCACTGCAAGGTTTCTGTAAAAGGCTTCATTCATATCTGCGTCGGGACTCCGTTCATGGGTTCCGTCGGACCTTTCTGTCAGGGGAACCCATGAGCAGAATCCAAACTGAGACAAACAGAAACCATAGGTTTCCGTTTACATCACCATGTATTTCAATGGTGACGGATCCAGTGCAAATGGTTTCCGTTTGTCACCGTTGTTTAAGGGTTCCGTCGTTTTGACTGAATGAATAGTGCAGTCGACTACGGAATTGATTTAGTCAAAACGACGGAACCCTTACACAACGGTGAGAAATGAAAATCATTTGCACCGGATCTGTCACCATTGAAATCAACGGTGATGCAAACGGAAACCTATGGTTTACATTTGTTTCAGTTTGGATTCCGTTCATGGGTACCCCTGACGGAAAGTTCCGACAGAGCGCCTGAACCAGGTCCCGACGCAGATGTAACGAAGCCTAAGTTGCTCTTCTGTTTACTTCTATCATTCTTATTTGAGTTTAACGTTCCTTTAACCCCTTTATGACCCATGATGAAAATGTACATCGCGGTGAGGGGATAGTTCCCACATCATGTCCTATATTTTCGTCATGATGATCTTGCAGGTGATGTTAGTGCACCCGCGGGATCAGCGGCAGGAGCGGGCTGTACTACAAAGCCCTGCTCTTGCGGCAACTGCTAGAATCATAGATAACTCTGATTCCAGCAGTTTAACCCTTGGATACCATGGTCAATAGGGACAGCGGCAACTAAGGGGTTTGTAGCTGATCAGCACTCCCACGACGCGATCGTAGAGGTGCCAACGGCTGCTATGGCAATCGGAGGCCTAATAATGGCCTCCTGGTCTGCCAAGTACGCAAGCCCGTTATGCCCCGCGAAGGCAGGGCCTAATAGGCTTGCTGACATTTTAAAACTGACAGTTACAATACATTGCACTACGTGGGTAGTGCAATGTATTGGAACAACAATCAATGTGCAGGCCTTCAAGTCCCCTAGTGGCTCTAAAAAAAAACGTGAAAAAAGTTCTTAAAAATGTTGTATAAAAAAAATATATTAGTTTCAAAAATTTCCCTTTTCCCCTAATAGTTATTTTATTATTATTAACTATACGTAATTAGTGTCTCCTTGTCTGTAATGACTTGGACTGTAAAACTATCATGTAATTTATCCCTCACAGTGAAGGCTGTAAGAAAAAAATATGAAAAACAATGCCAGAATTGCTGTTTTTAGGTCACATCTCCTCCCAAAAATTTTAATAAAAAGTTATCGAAAAGTCACATTTTTATTCAATATTTTAGTATAAAAGCATTATATAAGCCATCAGCGGATAGCATTGTGAAGTCCCCTAGTGGAACTAAGAAAATAATTAAATAAACCAATAAAGTTGAAAAAAAAAGTCTTAAAACTTTTAAAAAAAAAAAGACTATGCATATTTGGTATCACTGTAAATGTACCGACCCCTAGAATAAAGATCACATATTATTTTATGCCGCACAGTGAATCGCGTTAATTTAAAATGATAAAAACAATGTTGTAATTACCAATAAGTTGAATGTACCCCAAAATGGTGCCATTAAAAAAAAACAGTTAAAAAAATAACCCAACAAAGCTGCATTGACAGAAAAGTTAAAAGTTATGGCTCTTAAAATGTGAAGATGAAAAAAAACAAAAAAAAACAAAAAAATTAATAAATGGCCCATTCAGGCAGGGTGCTTACAGAGTTAAAGTGATTCACCAAGACAAAGCCAATAATGTTTCTTTTGCCCGAAGAGTAGGTGCTCAAACCATCCAGAAAGTTATAAATACCTGGCCCCTGTCGTACTGTTCCATGTTTGTTTTCATACCGGTCTAAGGTGTAGGTCCAGAGCAGCATTTGTCATGAGAAGCCCACGAATCTGTACAGGAAATAAATCTCTAGGAGCCGCCTATATGAAGAAGACCCCATGGATTTCTGGTATGGGGGGATAATGCAAGCAGTGGCGTAGCTATTGGGGTCGCAGCGGTCGCAATTGCAACCGGCCCCTGAAGCCAGGGGGGCAGCGCCCCTCCCCGCACCACATCAATTAAAAGTTACTATAGTAACTGGGGCCGTAGGCCCCTGTTACTAGAATAACTACAGTACTTACCTTCCTACTTCCAGAGCGCAGCGGAGGTCCTGACGTCACAGCGCTGTGCACAGCGCATGACGTCACAACACTATTTGCCGCACACAGCATCCTGATACTGGATAGAGTCAGGACCTCCGCTGCGGCTCAAGATTAGGGTAAGATTAACATCCCTGTCTGCTGAAGCAGATTGGCGGGGTCCGACTCCCGGAAACCCGTCAATCAGCTGTTTTGAAGGGGCCGCAGCGCTCGTACGAGAGCTGCTTCCCCTTCATTCCGGTCACTTGCTCACACTGTGAATCCGTGACGGCGATTCTCAGTGTGCGAGAGTAAGGGAAATTAAGGGAAAGCAGCTCTCGTATGAGCGCTGCGGCCCCTTCAAAACAGCTGATTGGCGGGTTCCCGGGTGTCGGACCCCGACACATCAGCTATTGATGGCCTATCCTGAGGTTAGACCAGGGGTGGGCAAACATTTTGACTCGCGGGCCACAATGGGTTCTAAAATTTGACAGAGGGGCCGGGCCAGGAGCATTTGGAGGGAGTGTTTGGGCCGGATATACTAAAGCATTAAATGTAGTGTGTGCAAACCTCATAGCACAGTAAGAACACTACAACCCAATTTATTAACTGTCTTTCAAATGTGAAAAATAGCCCTTATCAGTTAATAAATTTGTCTCAAGGAATATGCAAGATATGGCATTTACATACTATTTCGCAGATACTGGCTGATATTGTACTCTTTGAAAACCGCAACATCTTCTTGGCATATCAGACATACAGCCGTTGATCGGACTTCAGTGAAGAAGTATTTTGTTGTCCACTCCTTATTAAACACTCGGCATTCGCTGTCCACTTTCCTTCTCTTTGGTCCGCTCATTTTCACAGAAGGGCTTAAGGGTATGTTCACACGGCCTATTTACGGACGTAATTCGGGCGTTTTTGCCCCGAATTACGCCCGAAAATAGCGCCTCAATAGCGCTGACAAACATCTGCCCATTGAAAGCAATGGGCAGACGTTTGTCTGTTCACACGAGGCGTATATTTACGCGCCGCTGTCAAATGACGGCGCGTAAATTGACGCCCGCGTAGAAGAAGTGTCCTGTCACTTCTTTGGCCGTAATTGGAGCCGCTATTCATTGACTCCAATGAATAGCAGCGCTAATTACGGCCGTAATTGACGCGGCGTTCAAGCGCCTGCACATGCCGGTACGGCTGAAATTACGGGGATGTTTTCAGGCTGAAACATCCCCGTAATTTCAGCCGTTACGGACCCCCGCCGTGTGAACATACCCTAATGGTGACGTGAAACGAAGTGAAAATTAAAGTGAAATAAAGAGAAATACGCGCCACATTAACAACGGTCAATGTGTTTTGAGTGCGCCATCTATTGGGAAAACGTGGGCATTGCAGGGAAAGGGGAAAAAAAAGGAGGTTTTTACTATAATTTGGACAAGTTCGGCGGGCCGGATTAAAAAGCCTAACGGGCCGTATGTGGCCCGCGGGCCGTAGTTTGCCCATGTCTGGGTTAGACCATCAATGTTTAGGGACTGGATAACCCCTTTAAGCCTACGATGTAGCAGTCTTAGAGGGCCCATGAGACAGGATCACAGATTGTGTGATCCTGTCTGCTGGGCTCTGTATCTAAGCCAATCACATGGTAGGCTTAGATACATGGCCCATGTGTGATCCTGTCTGATGAGCCCTGTATATAAGCCTACCACATGGTAGGCTTAGATACAAGGCTCGAGCAAACAGTAATCGTATACTGTATAAGATTACTGTCTACTGGACCCTGTATCTAAGCCTACCTTGACAGACAGTATCACACATGGGCCCTGTATCTAAGCCTACCACATGTGTTACTAATCGATTTTTTTGTGCTTCTGTTTTCTTACAGGTTCGGTCATTGGACTACGTCGGATACAAGGACTACTTCGATGACTGCTTTTTTTATTATCAATAAAATGGTTGATGAGGGTTGTGTGGGGGGTTTTTATTTCAATAAAATATTTTTCTATGTCTTTGTTTGTTTTTTAAACTTTATTACTACCGCCTTAGTAATGACCGCCGGCTGATTGACAGCGTCCATTACTAAGGCGGGGCTTAGTGTTAGCCGTTGCAGAGGCTAACACTGACCCCCATTAGTATCCAGGTACCCACCACCACCAGGGGTGCTGGGAAGAGCCGGGTACGATCCAGTACTTGAACATCTGTAGTGATGGTTGGGTAATGGGGCGACCACAGGCTGGTATTATCAGGCTGGGACAGGTCAGAAACAGCGGCCCCTCCCCCCCTGGTAATGCTAACCTGCTGCTGCTTTATTGTATCTGGCTAGGTATGAAAAATAGGGGGCTCCCACGTCATTTAAAAAAAAAATAATAATAATTGAAAAGAACGATGTGGGGTCCCCCCAATTTTCATAACCAGCCAGTTACAACTTAGCAGCAGCAGGCTGCACTACTAGGGTGGGCAGGGCCACTGTTTTTGGCCTTCCACAGCCTAATAATACCAGCCTGCGGCTGCCCCAGTGCCCGACCATCAGTACAGATGGCCGGTTACTGGATCGTACCCAACTCTTCCCGGTATACTGGTGGCAGTGGGTAGCGGGGTAATAATGGGGGTTAGTGATGGCCTCTGCACTGGCTAACACTAAGTACCGCCTTAGTAATGGAAGCTGTCAATCACACATGGGCCATGTATCTAAGCCTACCATGTGCTTATGTAAGATACTTAGATACAGGGCCCAGCAGACGGGATCACACAGTCTGTGATCCTGTCTCATGGGCCCTCTAAGCCTGCCACATCGTAGGCTTAAAGGGATTGTCCAGTCCCTAAACATTGATGGCCTACCCGCCAATCACCAGTTTTGAAGGGGCCGCAGCACTGGTACGACAGCTGCTTCCCCTTCATTGCCCTTACTGGCTCACACTGTGAATCGCCGACATGGATTCACAATGTGAGCAAGTGTCTGGAATGAAGGGGAAGCACCAGCTCTTGTACGAGCTCTGCGGCCCCTTCAAAACAGGTGATTGGCGGGGGTCCTGGGAGTCGGACCCCGCCAATCAGCTTCAAGCAGACAGGAATATTAAACATACCCTCCTCTTCAACCGAAGGGGATGTCCTGACTCTATCCAGAATCAGGATGCTGTGCGCGGCGCATAGCGTTGTGACATCATGCGCTGCGCACCGGAAACAGGAAGGTAAGTACTGTAGTTAATATACAGGGTGTCAATGGCCGCCATGGTCAACACCCAGCTTGAAAAGTTTCCCCCCTCCCATATACTAATGTGCCACAAACAGGAAGTTAATATCACCAACCATTCCCATTTTATTTAGGTGTATCCATATAAATGGCCCACCCTGTAGTAATGGGCCCGCGGCTCCAGTTACTATAGTAACTTTTTACTGATGTAGTGCTACGCTATTGGTTGGCTGAGAGGTCCAGCTTCACTCTGGTTCTTTGAATCAGCTGTAATTTTAATAGCCGGTAAGGGAGAACCGGGGCGAACTCGGCCCCTTCCAGCCTCGGGCCCCGGGCACTTGCCCAGATTGCCCTCATTCTAATGCGCCCCTGATTGGGGCTATTTACTCTGACATTTTAAGTCCTTAGTGACGCCCCTGGCTGTTAGTGCTGCATTGTTGGGTCACTTAGGAGACCCAGCGATGCAACTGAAAGCTGCGGGCTGTCGGCCATGAGAAGTTTGCATCGGAGCCCATGAGCCTTTAGCTACGCCCCTGAAATCATAGCCCCTGAAAGTATAGCTTTGGAAGTGGGATGAGCGCCTTCCTTCTGGGCAAAAGGGGAATTTGCACCTTTTTCACCCTAAGATCACCTTAAATGTTTTGTCTTGGCAAGGGGCGTCTTTTTTTATACTCTGATCTATTCACAGGATTGACTGTTCCGGCTTCCTCCGGGCACCAGAAGCTATGCAGTGGTCGGTGCCAGAAGCAGATGGCTCCAGTCACAGTATAGCGGCCGTGCTGCAGTACTTATTTTCAAGTAAATAAGAGCAGAGCCTCAGTAACCCCCACACACCCGCTATACTGTGACTGCAGCCTTCTGCTCCTGGCACTGACCCCTGCATAGCTTCCGATGCCCGTAGGCAACTCATCGGTGCGGGATCCTGGTGATCCCCACTGATCATATTCTGATGACCTATCTTGTGGAGGTCATCAGTATGAAAAATGTCCCCAGCCTGGACAACCTCTATAACTTAATTTCCAGAACATGTTTGTGTCTAACACTTAGCAATTTGTTTGTGAGCCCTACCTCCTCCTCAGGACAATAAGTAATTTTCAACATAATGCTACCTCTTTAATTCTTAATAAGACAAATAGCCATGGAAATACAAGGCAGTATGGGGAAATATGAGCACACATGTCATAACATTGCATTACATCGGGAGAGATGAATATATTGTAGCTGCCAAAGAGTGATGATCCCCTATAAGCTTAGTAAAAGAACACCTTAGTCATAACACTGAAGACAATCAAATGTTCAGATCCAGGCCAGGATCTATATAACAGAACTTGTAAATCAGACATAAGGCCAAAAAGACGTGCAATATACCATAACCAGATAATAACTCTGCAGCAATACGGCTTTTTATAGCCTTGAACAATAACTTGATACAACTTTTACAACTTTCACAAACACTTGGTTTATTGGTCAATTGTTTCTGAGACTTGTAAACCTTTTATTCCATCATAGTGCAAATCAACTTGGATCAATTTATTGCTGCAGTAACACAGAGGATTTAATAAGTCTGAGATTTCAGTTTCGATAGGAAAATTGGCAAAGTGGAAGCAGCAGTTGGATTGTTTCTCAGGACAAGTTCTAGGGTTCTGTCTAGAGCAGACAATTCAGTTCTGAAACAACTGCATTGTTCCAAAAATAATCATCATTTGTTGTTGTTTTTATATTATTTTTGCATTAAAAGTGTATTATTTATATTCTAATTGTTGAAATTGTTAAGCCTCATTCACACACAACCGCCCAGATTTCTATGGGTCCTACGTTTCCATACGTATGGAGGTGTGTTCTGTCGGATTCCGTATAAATTTACATGTCGTCATTTAAGAGATTTGTCATTGTCCTCTACTAGGCTGAAGCCGTGACCATAATAATCTAAAGGCATTGGCATGAGCAACCCAGCAGGCAGTATAGAATATAATACTAGAGTTGACAGCTGTAGTATTTCCTAAGTTGCATGCCTAGTAGAGAAGTGTCTTTATATTATGACACACATAGCTCCATCTTCTCTGTTATAATCACATAAGTGGACAAGTCACTGCGTCATTCAAGATCAACACACTCCTGTCCTGCTGCTGTCATCATTCCCGTGAGTTGACTAGCTATAGTGTTTGATCGCTGCTAGCTTTATATTACGACACTGCCTGTCAAATCCAGCCATGCCTTCTCTAGCATAATCATATGAATGAACAGGTCACTGCCTCCCTCAATATTAGCACACTCCTCTCCTGCTAATTTCATCATTCCCATGATCTAAATGGGCTACAGAGTTGTTGTTTTTTTTTATCCCTGCCCGATTATGACACTGCCCATGTCACATCGAGTCTTGTCTTCATTAGCATAATCATATAGTAACAGGTAACTTCCTCTCACAAAATCAAAACACTCCTCACCTGCTGCTGTCATCATTTCCATGATCTAAATGGGCTACAGAGTTATTGTTTTTTTTATCCCCGTCTTCTTTATATTGTGACACTGTCCATGTCACATCCAGCCCTGTCTTCTATAGCATAATCATATAGTGACAGGTCACTTTCTCTTACAAAAGCAGCACACTTCTCTTCTGCTGCTGCCATTATTCAATATATATTTTACTATTAGCAGGGTACATTTGTATTATGGGCTGTAGTTCAATCATTGTTATATGAAAGGGTTAACAAAAAGTACAATATTTAATCTAGGTCAGAATAAAATACTGAAATGTATCAAGCAACAACATTTGCCCTGATATAATAATTAAATATTGGCGTATACGCAGGATTCACACCCATAGGTCATAAAGCAAAGGGTAATTGAAGCATTGAAATAAAACACAAATGCTACTGGATCGGAAATCACAACAGAATGTATATAAACGATCAGAGGGCTAATATTTCAGGCTATTAACGGCTCCTAGATAAATTGCCTTTTTTTGTTACTGAACATCTGTCCACATTACAAAGATTAGAAGACTAATTTTATAGATGTACTGCGGCTGTGTTTCTGCTTAATACGTGATCAGGGCCAACTAACAGATTTAGGCCTCATTTACACGAGCGTGTGCGTTTTGCGCGCGCAAAAAACGCTGCGTTTTGCGCGCGCAAAAGGCACTTGGCAGCTCCGTGTGTCATCCGTGTATGATGCGCGGCATGCGTGGTTTTCACGCACCCATTGACTTCAATGGGTGCGTGATGCGCGAAAAACGCACGATTTTAGAACATGTCGTGAGTTTTACGCAACGCACGCGCACTGCGCAAAATTCACGCATCGTCTAAACAGCCCCATAGACTATTATAGGTGCGTACGACACGCGTGAAAAGCACGCGCGTCGCACGCGCGTATAATACGCTCGTGTAAATGAGGCCTTAGGAGTTAGATTTCTAAATCTGGGGAGATTCATGAACATAATCATAAATGTTAATGGGTGCAAATGTTTTTGACCAGATTGCACAGAATTAAAAGAAACTCATAGCAAGATTGTTTTATTTTTAACAGAAATTTAAGGGAATAGTTGACACTGAGAAAATGCATACAAATTATATTGTTTTAAATTTTAAACAAGTATGTTATTTTGTTATTTATATACCAAAAAATATTATTTTTTTCCAATCTATTTATTTCTATGGGAGAGTGTTGGGAACATGCTCTGTGACATGTGCAGTAGTTACTGTGCAGAGAGGGGGAGTAGTGAGAAGGAGCTGCCCCCATCATCTATTGTCAAAAGTGCAATCTGGAACTATCTGCCTCCAGTTTTATAATTGAGGTGTTACCGTTCATTGTAATTATGCCCTTGTGATAATGAGATGATTGAGGACCACAGCAGAAGCAGGAAAATCTATATTGAAACATTCTTAATTCATCCTATTAACTTTTATGGGAGGGTGTTGTGGGCATGCTCTGTGTTATGTGCAATAGGCAATGTGCAGGGAGGGGAAGAATGGAGGAGGAGCTGTGCTGTCCGCATTATCTATTGTCATCCTGTTTTATCTGCCTCCAGCTTAATAATAGAGGTGTTACCTTATTGTAATCCTGCCTGTGATCATAATGAGATTATTGCTGACCCTGACCCAGTGACCCTGCCCCTGTAATGAGATGACTGCTGTAATGAGATGACTCCTGACCCAGTGACCCTGCCTCTGTAATGAGATGACTGCTGACCCTGACCCCTGTGACCGTGTTCCTGTAATAAAATGACTGCTGACCCTGACCCAATGACCCTGTCTCTGTAATTAGATGACTGCTGACCCTGACCCAGTGACCCTGTCTCTGTAATGAGATGACTGCTGCCTCTGATCCAGTGACCCTGCCTCTGTAATGAGATGACTGCTGACCCAGTGACCCTGCCCCTGTAGAGGACTGCTGACCCCGACCCAATGACCCTGCCCCTTTAATGAAATGACTGCTGACCCTGATCCATTGACCCTGCCCCTGTAATGAGATGACTGCTGACCCTGACCCAGTGACCCTGCCCCTGTAATGAGATGACTGCTGACACTGACCCAGTGACCCTGCCCCTGTAATGAGATGATTGCTGACACTGACCCAGTGACCGTGCCCCTGTAATGAGATGACCGCTGACTCTGACCCAGTGACCCTGTCCCTGTTACACGATGACTGCTGATCCTGACTTAGTGACTCTGCCCCTTTAATGAGAGGACTGCTGACCCCGACCCAATGACCCTGCCCCTGTAATGAGATGACTGCTGACCCTGACCTAGTGACCCTGTCCCTGTAATGCGATGACTGCTGACCCAAACCGTGACCCTGCCCCTGTAACGCCATGACTGCTGACCCTGACCCAGTGACCCTGTCAATAAAATGAGATGACTGCTGACCCTGACCCAGTGACCCTCTCCCTGTAATGAGATTACTGCTGACCCTGACCCGGTGACCCTGCCCCTGTAATGAGATGACTGCTTAGCCTTACCCAGTGACCCTGCCCCTGTAATGAGATGACTGCTTAGCCTTACCCAGTGACCCTGCCCCAGTAATGAGATGACTGCTGACCCGGACCCAGTGACCCTGCCGCTGTAAGGAGATGAGTGCTGACCCTGACCCAGTGACCCTGTCCATGTAATGAGATGACTGCTGACCCTGACCCAGTAACCCTGCCCCTGTAACTCGAAAACTGCTGACCCTGACCCAGTGACCCTGCCCCTGTAATGAGAGGACTGCTGACCCTGCCCCCAGTGACCCTGCCCCTGTAATGAGAGGACTGCTGACCCTGCCCCCAGTGACCCTGCCCCTGTAATGAGATGACTTCTGACCCTGACCCTAAACCAGCACTGCAGACCCCAGCAGACGGACCCCCACCAATCAGAAAGTAATGGCATATCCTAGTGGTATGTCATCACTTTCTGTGATGGGAATAACCCTGTAAGAATTAGATGAATCAAATTATGCCTAAATGACGTGATTAATGTAAAATGCATGAAGGCTTGAGTGTGTTTTTAAGGTACACAGAATAAAATGTAATAACCACGGTGAGAGGCTCCTTTGGGCATGAAATGTACGCACTCTGTTAAAGCAAATATTAATAAAACTCATGACGGAGCCATGGATATTGCAGAAAATAGTGAAGAATTTTTTTTAAATTGCGTGTCGAATGCAAATGATTATTTTTTCTGAAGAGTTGAATAATTTTAATGGTACAGTAAGTATTGCCTTCTTATTTAAGCCTGATCTTCATGGCATTCAGCAGCGGTGGGAATACTCAACATCACAGGTGATTTCATTAGAAATATATCCCACAAAATTACATTTTTGTTGCTATTCCTGTGTGCACCCCAGGGCTATGAAAGGGAATGGATGCAATTATCAATTTCTTAGAAATACAGATGCTCAGGGCTACAGAGACAAGGTATTTTTTTTTCCAATATGTGAGAGAAAAGAAATTAATAACAATTCCGATACCGTGAATAGAATCTTCTTCATCCTTGGTTTGTTCTAAATAAACATTTTGAAGTGAATGAAATATTAGTTCCACATTTTGGTGAATATTCCGGGCTTTCTACACTGCGGGGCATTTTCTTAATAATATATTGGATGTGACTACAGGGAATATTGTACAGGAGGGGAATTTTTGGTTCACATACATAGTATTATGACTTATATAGGAACCAAAAAAATGGGGTTATTACAGAACCCCATTCTCCTAGGAAAGACCAATATGCATTAAGACCTTGGTGCATAATCCCATACATGCAGGGCATGGAAAGGCAACCATTTGCACATTCCGCCATGTATGTACGTGATTGTGAGCGTGCGGGCACCGAAGCTGTGCCTGCACGATGACTGTGGGAGCCCCACTGGGAATGATAGCTGGGGACCCGTTGCAACGGCTAGGATTGGAGAAACCTCCAATCCCAACCCTTAGGCCTGATTCAGACGAACGTGGCGTTTTTGCGCACGCAAAACACGCAGAGTTTTGCCTGCGCAAAAGCCACTTACCTGCTCCGTGAGGCGGCATCGTATGATGCGCGGCTGCGTGCTTTTCGTGCAGCCGCCATCATTATGACACGCCATTTGGATGTTTGTAAACAGAAAAGCACGTGGTGCTTTTCTGTTTACATTCTTCCTTTTGACATCTGTCGCGCGAAACAGGCAGTTCGCACGGAAGTGCTTCCGTGCGACCTGCGTGGTTTTCACGCACCCATTGACTTCAATGGGTGCGTGATGCGCGAAATCCGCCAAGATATTGGACATGTCGCGCTTTTTATGCAGCGGACAAACGCTGCGCAAAAAGCAGGGACTGTCGGTACTGCCCCATAGACTTCTATTGGTCCATGCGAGCCGCGTGAAAACCGCGCGGCCTGCACGGACGCAATTCACGTTTGTGTGAATCGGCCCTTAAATGACACAATCGCCGCCCGCCGACAGGTGGTATTGACAGCCAGGGAATTAACAAAGGTCCCCGAGGCCTGCCCTGGCTATATACCTATTAGGCCGTGCCAGAGGCATGGCCTAATAGATTATCTGTCAGTTTTACACTGACAGGCAACAATGCTTTGGTATACTAATTATACCAAAGCATTATATCAGCGATCAGAAGATGTCATTGTGAAGTTCCCTTATGGGACAAAAATAATAATAAAAAAAAAAATTAAAACAGTTAAATAAAGCTTATTATTAAAAATAAAAAAATGTACAGTAAAAAAGACAATAAAACCACTTTTTTTACTTTTTAGCATTTTTTTCCCCTGCTAATAATATAGTGTTAGGCCCCATGCACACGACTGTATTTTCATCTATCCCGAAATACTGTGCGTAAATACGGACCCATAGTCACCCGTATATTATCCGTGTATATGGAAGGGTGTCCGTAAATACAGTCCCTACTGCATCCGTATATACGGATCCGTTAAAAAAAGAGGAATGATGCAAATTATGTCATCAACATGTTGCATAGTAACGCTTCCGTAATTATGGACAATTTACGGATGCACATTCATAGACATACGTATTTACGGTAGCACCATAGACTTCTGTGGGAGAGTCATTGCCGTAATTACGGACGAGAATAGGACGGGTTCTATCATTTCAGCACGGACACCCATCAGTAAAAATACTTAAATGTCTCCGTGGCCATTATAAATGAATGGGTCCATAATCATGGCTGAAATATTCGGTCGTGTGCATGGGGGCCTTACCCTAAAATATACTTTTAATTTGTGATTGTTATGGCCTACCATACATTTTGATATATTACATGTGTATTTTCGGGTAATTGGGTCAGGGCTAGCGTTACAACAATGATTGGCGGTACAAGCGTTTTTTGGGGGATGTATTTTATGTGTCATTTTTATTAATTTTTTTTCTTTTACTTTATTTTTTATTATGGCCTTTCCCTCAAAGGTCCATAAGACTATATTAAATATTTTTTTTTTTTTTACAATATACTTTTTCACTGTAACTGGCGCTGCACAGCGCAGGGGAAATCATCAGGCCGGTTATGGGAATGGGTTATGAGTATATTGTCACTGATATGGCTGTACTGGGTCTAGTTAGACCCAGCAGCAGCCTCTTACTACCAGCATCCCGGCGATCATGCAACCATCTCAGACAGCAATTGTAAACCCGCGCCATATATATGTACATTTGGGGTTCCATAACCAGTTAAAGAAATAACATTACTGGACTACAAATACAAACGCTATTTTTTGCAGACATAGGGTCTTTAAGTATCGCATGTACCAAAAGAGTAAAGTGGATTGAGTCTGCTGATAGAAGTAACATTAGGTTGATTTAATTTTTTTTACAGAATTTTTTTTAATTTAACATTATTTTTTCATTTAATTAATTTGCCTTTTCTTTTGTTTTTTTTAAAATCCCATAGGGGAATTTGTTATTTTTTTTTAAATTATTTTTTTACTTTAATGTACTGGCATATATTTAGATGCCAGTACATTAGCCTGTGTACTGATAGTACACAGGCAGTTGTTAGGACATACCTAAGTATGACCTAATAACAGGAAATATGGTCAGACAGCCCTGGGGTCCTTTAATGGACCTTGAGTTGTCTGCCCATATATGGCATCTTCTTCGATTGCATCACAGGGATTCCCTGTGAAACAATCAAAGGGAGGTCTCCCCTTCTCATTTTCCCTTCGAAAGGCACAATCAGCTTTGATCGAAGAATATTGAAAATGTTAGCAGCAGAGATCAGAGGTTTAGAGCGGGGCTGTGGCTTTGTATTACAGCCACTGCCCTGCTCCTGATTGCATCGGCACACTTGCTGTGCCAACGCAATCAGCATGACTTCTATGCTCGTATTGATACGGCAACATTGATGATACGCCAAGCGTCTACAACTATATAAGATGGACCAAATTTTGGCGCAATAAAAGTAAACTAAAATAAGCCAACCAAGAGGTGGCGTAAAGTTAGACAGAAGTGTCTAAAGGTGCGCCAAATTTATCATTCAGCATGAGGCACTGGTTCATCGAGTCTAACTCTAAGTTGTCTGAATTTAAGACATTATTAGTAAATCTGCCCAAGTGAAGACGCTGTAAATTATAGATGAAACCAAAAGTTATAGCATAAGAGGGAAATAAGTAGTAAAACAAATACTGTCTATAGCCAAGTGGCAATTAACCCTCACTTTTATAAACAGTCAATGGCAGCATCAAATAAGAGATTAAACTTATAAAGAAACATTGCGTGCTCCATACTTCCGGCTCGATCTGACGCCTTCTGTCGGTGATGCCAGTATTACTAAAGATGAAACATGCGCCACATATTTGAGTAAGTACATTTATATTCATCCATGATTAAGGACGCTCGCAGCGTCTGAAACGCGTAGGCTTTTTTCCATACATCACTAACCTTCCTTACACTTCCAGGACGTCACGCAGTGTATCCAAGTCCTGATTTTTAAATAGCCAAAATACTGGCCCATTAAACTTGGAAAATCCTTTCCATCTTATTCCATTTCTTCGTGCTGGATCCAACCTTGATCTTCCCAGTTTTGTCTACTCAGCGTGTGCCGACACGAGAATCCGCGCACGAACATTCAAAATCATAGATGCAACAAAGGTGAGCTGGAGGTTCCTTTTTTTTTTTACTCTTGTTTATTACATTTATATTCATATTCACAACAGCTGATTTAGGAACAATCTGATTGGTTACCAGGGCTTTTATAATCTATGTGCCTATCCATAGCGCTACGCGCGTCGGGGTGGACTCCATTCTCTTGTATTAGCTCTCCATGGGTCTGTATTAATATTTACCCCTTTGTTGTCTCTGTCTCTATATTTTAGAAGTTGCACTTGCATTTTATCCAAAGTCGGTGTTTATACTATTGTATATTAGCAATTTTTGGCCTTTCTTGATCATTTCTATTTGCCCATGTCATATACACTATTTACTATTTTCCCATTAGGGAGCTCTACGGGGATATACTACATTGTACTATTTTTGAGAATGTCGTTCTTCTTCGCTTTTTAAGTTATTTGGATTCTTGTCTTTTTAACTTGTAATCAATAAAGATTTATATTTTTTATTTTGGCATTAGCTGCAAATTATATCTAACATTTTGATAATAGTTAGTCCCTCTGTCAGGGGCATATGCAGGATTTTGTCAAGAGGGAGGGTTCGCAGGTTTGGTTATTTATATGTGACACATACAAATAAATGGACAAGGTCTTAATCCCTTAGTAACTAACTTATTTTATGCCTTAACCCCTTCCTGCCGAAGCCCTTTTTCAGATTTTCATTTTAGTTTTTTCCTCCCCACCTTCCAAAAGCCATAACTTCTTTATTTTTCAGTCGATATTGTCCATCGATTAAGTGGTATGAGGGCTTATTTTTTGCGAGATAATCTGTAGTTTTTAATGATACCATATTGGTGTACATGCAACATTTTGATAACTTTTTATTTCATTTTTTGTGGGAGATTAGGTGACCAAAAAATAGAGGTTCTTAAATAATGATATATTGTAATAGTTCAGACTTTTACAGACGCGGCGATACCAATAATGTGTTTTTTTTTTCTTTTTACTATGCTCTAGGGGGGAAATGGGAAAAGATGGGTTTTTTGAACTTTTAATTGTACATTTTTTTTTTACATAAAAAAAAAAACTTTAACTCATTTTTACTTTTTTTATTAGTTCAACCAGCGATCGATATACTGCAATACTATTGTATTGCATTATATTGTGATTCTGACAGGTATCTATTAATAGGTGCACAAAGATGGCAGACCTGGGGGCCTTCATTAGGCAGCCATCGCAACCATCGCCGGGGATGAGCTGTTAGAGGGGGTCGCCCCCCTCTTTCTAACTATTTAAATGCTGTGATCGCTATTGACCGCAGCATTTAATGAGTTAAACGAGCGGGATCGCGCTCGAGCGCGATGCCGCTTATTACTCTGAAGTGTCGGCTGTAACAAACAGCCGAAACCGGCATCGTATGGAGCGGGTTCACTCCGTGAGCCCTCACCATACTTCCCCTACCGACTTTAGTGTATGGATACGTCAAATGTCGGGAAGGGGTTAAAAACCAAGTTTTTTTTTTCATTTTACCATAGTCATCATTAAAAGAGCCATAATGTCACGTACTCTCTGCCTGCGGCACCCTCTGTCTCCAGGACATCGAGAGTTACTTGATCGGGCGTCGCACAGCCTGGCAGACTGAGGCAGTCTGCAGCCAATAGGAGCTCAGGAGCGTTAGGCCAATCAAAGCCTGGCTAATGTTCCTGAGCTCCCGCCCTCTCCTTATTTAGTTCAGCCTTGGAAAGTTGGCCTTTGTCTGTAATTAGTGTTTCCTTGCCTGGTGCTTTCCCTTGTTTCAGACTCCCCTGAGCGACTTGCTTTTTGACTTCTTGTGACCTGACCTCGGCTGGGCTCCTGACTTTTCTTTGCCTTCTGACTTTTGTTTTTTCCGCACTCTCCCGGTTTGACCCTGACTCCGCCTTTTGCTCCCAGACTTGTCCGCGGCACAATTGCCCTGCCTCTCCCTCCGTGTACTTCCCAGGTGACCCTTTGTTATTTCGTACTGTCTCTGTCTTATCTGTTTGGCAGTTTTACTTGTACCAGTATAGGGAACGCCGCCCAGTTGTGCGCCGTCGTTTAGGTCGGGTCGTACAAGTACTGGGAAGAACAGGGACCTCACTGTTTACTGTGTATTTGTTCATGACACACAACTTTTTTTTAATTTTTCTTTTAACATAGCTATATGAGGACTTGTTTTTTGTGGGAGGAGTTGTATTTTTCAATTGCACCATTTTGGGGTACATATAATTTTTTTATTAACTTTTATTAACTTTTTTTTAGAGGGAATAGAAAAAAAAACAATTTCTCTATTGTTCCATGCGTTTTAAATTTATGCCATTCAACGTGGGGTGTAAATAACATGTTACCTTTATTCTATGGGTTGGTACGATTACGGCAATACTAAATATGTAATTTTTTTTATATTTTACTACTTTTGCATGATAAAAACACTTTTGAACGTAAAAAAATTATTTTTGCATCATTACATTTCAAGAGCCGCAACTTTTTATTTGATGTTGATGTTGCCATATGAGGGCATGTTTTGTGTGGGATGAGATGTAGTTTTTATTGATACCATTTTGGGATACATGGAACTTATTGATGAACTTTTAATATATTTTGGGGGGGGGGGGCAATGTAAAAATAGAAACTCTGCCGTCTGTTTTTTTTACGTTTTATTTCACCTTGCGGTTTAAATAACATATTCACTGTATTGCTCAGATCATTACGATCGTGCCGATACAAAATATGGATATTTTTATTTTACACTATTACATAATAAAACCACTTTTAAGTGGTGTTTTTTGTATTTTTTTTACTTTTTTACTTTTTCTAATACTTTTTTTTTTACTTTTATAATTTTTTCAGGGCCATTAGGGGACTTCACTATGCTGATATAATACTTTTGGTATACTTAGTATACACCAAAGCATTCTTGACTGTCAGTATAAAACAGGCATCTATTAGGCTATGCCTCTAGCACGGCTTAATAGGAATATAGCCAGGACAGGCCTGGGGGCCTTTGATAGGCCCCAGGCTGACGTGGCAACACATTGTGATCGCGGGCCGCAGATGGGTGACAGAGGGAGCCCCCTCCCTCTGTAAACCACTTAAAATCCGTGGTCGCTATTGACTGCGGCATCTAAAGGGTTAAACGGTCACGATCAAAGTAAAGTTTGATCACTACCATTTGAGCAGGAGCCTGGCTGTCATCAGACAGCCAAGCACCCGCTCCAGCCTGCCGGGGACACCTGTGCAGGACTTAGACTAGACTGCTGTGAAAAGGCGGCGGTCTAGCCTTAGGAAAAGGCCCATTGGTAGTCACTAACGTGTTAATAGACAATAGACATACTCAGTGCCCCAGTGTAAAATGAAGAAACAATGTCCCCATATAGGGTAAGAAGATTATGCTGCCATATTATACACATAACTAATGCTACCATGCCCTACACATAAATTACTTTACAAAAAAATAATGCCGACATATAGTATACGAAGAAAACTCTTACAACAGCCAGAGCTTTTCCAACCCCATCACAATCAGAGGGACCTTATAAAAAAGACCATCATCGACAGAAGAATGCCTCTATAAATAAGTGGCAGCAGAGTGCCTTCCATAAACAGTGCCAGAATAGTGCCACAAACACAATAGTAGCAGTAGAGTGCCCGACATAAACAGTGGCTGCAGAGTGCCACACACAAAAGTGGCAATAAATGACACCCCTGATAAAACAGTACTAAGTGTGATCCCATAAACAATGGTGCCCGCAGAATGTAGTGGTATAATCTGTGGTGCTCTAGGGCAGTAAATTGGCTAGTCATTGCATATATTGTGTTTAGTTAAATAAATCCAAATTTCTGTGCTGACTATTTTTATAATATCTCTTTATGGGGGTCAGACCTTACTCCGATGCCCCTTTTACCCTTCACCCAGCCATTGAGTTTAAGGTTGCAAGTCAACTTGCACTGTTTTATAAAAACATGGTGCAATTTAATACTACAGTCTGACAGGGAATATCTAAAAAAAACAAAAAACAACTAAAACTACTCTCAAAATCGAATCTTCTGGAACCTCAAATGCAAAAACAATATTTAAAATGTATGCATAGTGTTTTGGAGCCAGCTGTTATTTGCTTTGTCTAATCTAGCTGTGGCAGACACTAAGGGCTCATTCAGACGAGAGTAAAACTGGTCCGTGTGCTGTGGGTGAAAATCACAGTCTCGATGTAATGTGCATAATAAAGCTGGAGGTGTAAAAGTCCATAATTCTCTATACCTGCACCTCATCCATATTCCCCTCCAACCTAGAGTTGCCACTCATTACTACCCATAGCGATGCCATAAAGAATTTATCTGATTTAGAAAACCCATTTTAAATTATCCTATAAGGGAATTCTAAGGTTGTGTTGAGAAGGTGGGGCAATCCAGTGAGCAATCTAATATGTCTGGGCATCAAAGTCTGCAGAAATTAGTCATTGCTAGAAAAGGATGTCATGACGGTCTAGGCTGTATGTAGAAAATGAGAAAAAAGAACGACTATACTCAGAGAAGACATCACCTGTGAGTCACTGGATGTAATTGGAGCAATTCCTGTCTATGGTTGCCTACCGCTGCCTAAAACCAACATTGCCTATCCAAAGAAGTCAGAAACCACCTCCTGTCTCATCAGTGGCTCAAATTGCCGCTCACTTCCCACTGCAGTTTTTCAGTTGAGCTTGGCTGCTGTGTATAATTATGCACAAGCCCTGCATAAGCTCAACAGTAAGTCAATGCATGGTGTCTTGAGCTTCTATGATTCTGTCATTACTGTCCATATATCCCACCACTCCTCTGGGTATTTTCTTTTGTCATAATGTGTCATCCATAGCGTGGTCCCTTTAAAAATAAATGCAACCTTGTATCTGATAATAAGTAAAATCATTCTAAAATAATTATACATTCAATGGAAGTCAACGCGGCAAATATAACATAGTGATTATTAAAAAATCAAAATAACAATGTCCGGTGCCCGGTCCTCCGAAGGGGTTTATAAGTCAGTTTCTTGATAAGAACTCGAGCATCTGCATAACATGAACTAATCTCTGAAAATTTTAATCACAAAGTATCGTTTTCCTGTTTGGAGCCAATATATATCATGGCAGAAATGATGTTGTCTATCTGCATAGAGTGAGTGGTGGAAGGTTTAAAGGATGAATGTAAAGCACTTCCTTAATTGAACAGCATGAATCCCACAGATGCTGACAGGGTGGATATCATCTTTCATTTCCTCAGTCCCTCATCCCCAGATATTAAAAAGGAACCTAAGCTTCTTTCACAGCCACTTTGACAACAGTCTTGTAATTGTCTCCGTGTATTTTGTCAGATAAAGCCATGAAATACATTTATCCTTACCAGTTCCAATGCACAACACCCTCAGGGGGTAAAATACATATATATGGGGTCAAGGGAAATTGCAGTTCACATCCTTGTCCATAGGGGGCAGTAATAATAATATAGTTTATGTTGCTTTTATAGCACCAGATTCACCATATTCTACTGTGTACAGAGATTGTTACTGTCCACTTCCGGTCACCAATAGGGCTAACAATCTAGTTTTTCCCTTTCAGACCCAAATTTCATAACCTAATAGTCTTTCTTTTTGTGGTGTTTTTTTGTTTTGGTAAAAAAAACAAAAAAACGCTAGCGGTTCATACATTTTTTTAATGCTTTTTTCTGGCATTTTTTCTATTCATTACATATACATGGGCGCCTTCATGCACAGCACCTTTAGGAAAAAACGCTATGTTTTTTAAAGCCGTTTTTGTTACATTTTTATTGGCAAAAAATGCTGCGGCCAGATGTCAACATGGAAATATTGAATGCACTACAAGAAATGTGTTTTATTTGCGGTATTTTTCCACCCTTTTGGTTCATTTTTTGGGTTCATGCCATTTTTTTTTAAACACAGCATGTTCTAAGTATGCCGTTTTTCTCAGCCGTTTTTCCATAGGCTTCTCATAGGAAATAACACTGAAAAAATGTGAATATAAAAAAAAAGCCCCAAAAAAGGTGGGTGTGAAGAAAGTCTTAAAAGGGTTGTTCAAGTTTAGAAAAACATGGCTGCTGGTATTGCAGCTTAGCCCCATTCCTTTTAAAGGAAACGAGCTGCAATACCATTTACAACCCATGGATTGTTGTGGCACTGTTTTTGGAAACAAGCAGCCATGTTTTTCTAAACTTGGCCAACCCCTTTAAGAAGTTTTTGTAGTACATGGAGGAAACTCATGCGAAAACAGGGAGAATTAACAAACTCTACACAGTTGTTACCCTTGTTTGGATTCAAACCCAGAACCTTAATGCTACAAGGGAACGGTGCTAACCACTGAGCCACCCATAAGCTGGATAAAAAGCCTACATAGTCGGTCATGGTCAATGGATTAATAGGCTCGACAACCATTTGAGCCAAAAATATGCTCAGTGCAGTTGTCACATGAATCGGCACTCCAGCTGTTGTAAAACTACAATTCCCAGCATACCCTGACAGCACTTGGAATAATAAAGCCTTTGGCTGTCAAGGCATGCTGGGAGTTGTAGTTTTACAACAGTTGTAGTGCCGAAGGTTGCTGACCCATATAATTCTCTGTGTAGCTTTAATTTTTATTAATTTAGGGATCTCATTTTCCATAGGGCCTGTTCACATCTGCGATGGAGGCTCTATAAGGGGTAAATTCACACACGGCGGCTACGCTGCGTACAGGTACACAGCATATCCACCCTGTTGCCTGTAGGGAATTTCTGCCGAAAAACAGCACCAAATTGTGGTGTAGGTATTCGCCCGTAATGTCCTCTGAGGAAATCCTGCCATGAAAAAACAAAATGGCTATACTTACCATGGCGACGCTTCCCTCCGACATTCTGACGTTCTGCAGCCCTGGGATGACATTTCATCGCAAGTGATCACTGCAGCCTGTGATTGGCTGCAGCGGTCACATGGGATAAAACGTCATCCCAGGAGACCAGCCTGGATGAAGAAGCACAGAATTCTGGGTAAGAATAAGGTTTTTTTTTCTGAGTTGCGATTTTTGCGTCGGAATCGCAGCTTTTCCGCCGCAAAAATCGCAACAGCTGCTATTTGTTGCAGGTTTTACCTCCCCATTGAATTCAGTGGGGAAAAACTCGCAACATAAAAGCAGCGATTACGCAAATATAATTGACATGCTGCGGATTAAAAAAAATAGTTTTTTACGCTCATCATTTACGCACCGTGCGGATGAGATTTGTTCAAATCTCATCCACTCCGCTGCTACTGTGTTATGCCGCGGATTTTCCACATCAACATATGTTGTGGAAATACCTCAGTATTTACGCAACGTGTGAACTCGGCCTTAGGCTGTGTTCACACTGTGTTTTTTTCAGGAGGATAATTCCTCCTGCAAAAACTGCTCCAGAGATGTTTTTTGCACAGTGGTTTAACAAAAACTCGTCGAGGTGTTTTTTTTTTACCCTTTCTGACTGATTGAAATGGGGTTTTGGAGGCAGAAACCGCCTCAAGATGGGTCATGTCGCTTCTTTTTACTGCGACGCGTTTTTTTTGCTCGCGGTAAAAAAACTCGTCCAACTCCCATTGAAATCAATGGGAGGCATTTTCGGGCGGTTTTTGACGAATTTTGCGCAGCAGTTTCCGCGCCGAAAAACTCCTCAAAAAACTCTGTGTGAACAGGGCCTTAAAGTTCAACGCAGGTGCGAACTGAGCCTCAGGAGTGGTGCGACCTGTTCGATCTTACAGGGGGCATCATCAACGACCTGTCAATCAAAGCTTGTGACCAAAAATGACTCAGGTCAAAATGACTTGTCCTGAGTTTTTGAAGTCCGAATTCCTGGCCCCAGCACGGATCCGTGGAAACCACGGTCGTGTGCATGAAGCCAAAGAAATGAGCGGGTCCGCAATTTATCCTGGAAAATGAGGATAAATTGTGGCCACAAAAGCACGGTTGTGTCTATGAGTCCTAATATTCCATCATAGGGAGGTGCCAACAGAATGTACCACACAGGGCACCGACCAACATTAGGCCAGCTCAGTAGTTCCGTAGGAAATTCAGCTCTGCTGCATCTGCGCACTTCCATTTACATACAATATACTATCTGGATTTTTGTTCCAACATTTTCAAGTTTTACCTATTTTCGTTTCCTTTCTCTGCCCCTTTCATCAGTTATAAGGTGTTCCAATTTTTTTTTTTCTGAGAATTACACGTTGCTTTAGATCTCAACCCAAAAGCGTCGAGACATCAGCGATTCCGAAACACCAGCCTTGTTGTGTAAAAGCCGCTATTTTGAGTTTCAGAAAAGACTTTGATAAAGTCCCACTCGACAGGCTTCCCTTTATCCTTGTTTTTTTTTTGTTTTTTTTTGTATTGGAGGATTTTGCCGCTAAGTCGTAAGAAAAACCTAAAAAAAAACCTAGGAAATACATAATAGATTATAATTCAAAGCAAAGAAAAGTGATGGATGAATCTTTAGAAAACTATGGAAAGGTGCCTTTGAATAGAGGTAGACGCTACGAGTGTATTTGCATTAATGATGCAGGTTTTGAAAAAGCAATCAATGTAAGCACAAAAGAAATGCATGAAATAAATCATACAAAAGTATCAGGACTTCAACACTTATAAATAATTAATTTGGGATCTGAGATGGTTAGAAATGAGCGCGTAATCATTATTCACTGTTCTACACCGCTTAAATTAGCTGCATTTCACAACCGGTTTAGGGCTGCATCGAGGCACGCTGAGAGTTTTTGACGTCTCCTCGAAATCAAAGATTATTTTTTTTTTTTGCATATATTATAAGATGTATGTGAATGTTGTCTATGCGGGGGCTTATTTTCTTCACTAGCAAAAATCACCTGGTACTTGCCCAGGCAGAGGTTATATAAGAAAGTGTTAAAATCTATACAGTTAAGAATGCCCGATCATACAGTATACACGGGAATCTTTATTGAAGCGTACCAAGCGTTTATCAAGTGAAAATAAACTTTGTAATAAATCTAGTTATATGAAAAATCTTCTTCCTTTACATATCAGACACCTAATTCCCCCTATACCTGGCTATTGTAGTGTCTATAACTGTTCAGAAACTCTGCACTCACTGAAAAAACTGTCTCTGCGGTGACTCTGTGTTTGGCCGAGGAGCCCGCAGACAGGCTGACAGTTCTCACATCTCAGAAAGGAGCAGATGATTGATCACAGAAATCGGGTTGTGAGAACACAGGGAGCTCACCCATGAAAATGTTTAGAACCCTCTACCAGTTCAGGCACAGAATTGTGGGCTCCAGCATAACTTCCAACCGCCCCGGATTCAAGGGGACAGTCCCGGATTTTGGGAGCTATCCCGCTATCCCCGGTGGCCGTGGGTATGTCACGGACTCCCGGTGTCAACTGTATCTGCGTCCTTAGGACGCAGATACACTTAAACCCAATGCTGGAGGAGGAAACCGTCAGCTCCCTGCTTCAGCATTAGTACAGAGGACTCCCTGGTCATAGCGGTACTTTAAGCGCTGAGTCTGAGGAGGCCCAGACACTCTGGCCGGGGATTCTGCTCCTAGAGGGAACCCCTGACGTCACTGTCCATATATGGACAGTGACATACATTAGGGGCTCCTCCTGGAGCGGAATCCCCGGCCACAGCGTGGCCGATTCTCAGGCTTGGATTCTAGCCCTAGAGGGAGTCTCAATGGCTACATAGGGGGGGGGGAGGTAGTGCTATCTCCACGGGGTTGGCACTATCTTTGAGAGGGGTGTGGCACTATCTAATTGGGCACTGTGGCACTATCTACAGGGGCACTGTGGTACTATCTACAGGGGACACTGTGGCACTATCTACGTGGGCACTGGCTCTCTATATGGCACTAGGGGCAGCTGAGGGTGCATTATACTGTATGGGGGCAGCTAAGGCAGCATGATACTGTATGAGGGCAGATAAGGGGGCATTATACAGATGTAGCATTAACGCATTAAATACACAGTGGTAAGATCCTTTATCTTCACTTTTTCAATGGCGTTTGTTGTGTCATATTACGCTGCAGCAAGTTATCAGAGTCAAGATAAAGATGACTACATCCGTACTGTAGGGTGGCAGCTAAAGGGGCATTATAATGTATGGGGGAAGCTATAAGGGCATTATACTGTATGGGGGAAGCTAAGAGGGTATTATAGTGTATAGGGCATCTATGTGGGCATTATACTGTTTGGGGGCAGCTATGGGGGCATTATGTTGTATTGGGGCAGCTATGGGGGCATTATTCTGTATGGGAAAATTTGTTTGGGCATTATACTGCATGGGGGCATCTGTGTGGGAATTATACTGCATGGGGGCATCTATGGGGGCATCTATGGGGGCATTATACTGTATGGGGCAGCTATGGGAGAATTATACTGTATGGTGACGGTTATTTGGCATTATATTGTTTGGGTGGCACTATTGGAGCATGATACTGTGTGGGCTGAACCTGTTGTGTATTGGCATGGATTGGGCGGGATTAGATGTGGCTTAAAAGGAAAAAAAATTGCCACAGTGCACTACGCGTGCCGCATAAGTTATCCCTCTTTGCGATATTTGAAAGTATTGGAGGCATGGACTCCTGGACAAGGTGCAGTGTGGGAGAACATTATAGCAGCAAGTCTCCGACACCACTGGAGCTAAACTCAGGAAAATCTGTCAATTAGAGATGGGGAAAATACAAGATACAGGTGACATTGAGGTTAGTAAGGCCTCATTTACACGAACGTAATATACGCGCGTGCGACGCGCGTGCTTTGCACGCATGTCGTACGCACCTATATTAGTCAATGGGGCAGTTTAGACGATGCGTGAATTGCGCTCAGCGCGTGTGCGCAGAAAAAAACTCACGACATGTTCTATAATCGTGCGTTTTTCGCGCACTCACGCACCCATTGAAGTCAATGGGTGCGTGAAAACCACGCATGCCGCACGGAAGCACTTCCGTGCGAACTGCGTGATTCGCGCAAGAGCTGTCAAACTCCTGAATGTAAACAGAAAAGCACCACGTGCTTTTCTGTTTACAAACATCCAAACGGAGTGTCAAATTCGAGATGAGCGCACCGAACTTTACCGGGTTCGGCCAAACTCGTTTTGACCGAAACCGGTAAAAAATGTTCGGGTACGCGACGTCAGGAGACAGTCACTGTCCACGGTGCTGAAAGCGTTAAACTGGTTCAGCACCATGGACAGTGACTTCCGCTCCGAAAATCCATGAACCTGTAAAAAAAAAAAAGACGTTCTGACTTACCGATAACTCCGGTCCGACCTCCCGGGATGACAGTAAAGTCCAAGTGACAGCTGCAGCCAATCACAGGCCAAGCACAGGCTGCAGCCAATCACAGGCTGCAGCGGTCTCATGGACTGCGGCGTCATCCTGGGAGGTGGGGCCGGATGACAAGAGAGGGACGCGTCACCAAGGCAACGGCCGGGAGCCCGGACTGGGGGAAGCAGGAAGTTCTTGGTAAGTATGAAAGTCTTTTTTTATTCACAGGTTGGTGTATATTGTGTTCGGCATTCACTGTCGAGGGTGCTGAAAGAGTTACTGCCGATCAGTTAGCTCTTTCAGCACCTTGGACAGTGACGCGCGTCGACTAGCCTCATCTCTATGATGGCGGCTGCGCGAAAATCACGCAGCCGCGCATCATACACGGATGACACACGGACCTGCCAAGTGCCTTTTGCGCGCGCAAAACGCAGCGTTTTTTGCGCGCGCAAAACGCACACGCTCGTGTAAATGAGGCCTAATACTGTTATTATTGAAGTACACACATGACTGTTAGGCCTCATGCACACGACCGTAGCCGTGTGCACGGCCGTGATTTTCGGGTCGGCCGGCTGCGGACTGTCAGCGGACTGTCAGCCGCAGGCCGCCCGCACATGCACATGGCCGCGGCCATTGTTTTCAATGAGCCCGGACCGCAGAACCGGGCCGTAATAAGACATGCCCGTTCTTTCTGCGGTCCGGGCTCCCGGGCCGTGCACGGACCGCAAAAACTACGGTCGTGTGGACGGCCCCATAGAAAAGAATGGGGCCGCAATTCTCCCGTGGATTTTCGGGGGAATTGCGGCCGCAAAAACACGGTCGTGTGCATGAGGCCTTAATTCTGAAAATTCCCTTGGAATGTTAGGTACTGTACTCTTTAATGATAAAAAAAAATGTGGCCCTTAGGACTAGAGGGATTTGTTTGTTTTTTTCCTCTCTTTTGTTTGTTTCCAACAAACATACCTTTTAAATTTCTACGATTACACAGCAATTTGAGTCCTTGTTTCAGCCAGTGATAGATTATTTAGGAATTATTCTGGAATACTTATGGCATTTAATTTATATGAATTTTTTTTATGACGGAATGCATAAAAAACCAATGTTTTTAATTTATTATTGCCCTGTTCAATGTTCACCTTAATTGACAAAATAACTTTATTCTACAGGTTGTTACCAAATATGTGTATGTTTCTTATTGTTTCACAACTTTGATTTATTTATTTCATAGTTTGTTTTTTTCCCGTTACTGATCTGTAAAGCTCGATTCAGACTGCGTTTGGCGTATGGATCAGGAAAGCTCCTGGTGCATATACGACAAATATATCCATAGGGACCCATTGACTTGACATATGCCAATAGAGTGCCCTGTTGGCATAAGTTGGGGTGTTATGTGTTGGTATACCTTTTATTTTCTATATGAAATAGCATAGTTGACTACACAGTATGTTTTTTTAACATAGGGACCTGTGGACAACGTATGCCATTGTACGTATATATGACAAATACTGTACTGTACCTGCCCTGTGAATGGCAAAGGGACACTCTTTTAGCATCTGTCGGGTGTATAAGGGTATATTGAACGGTTTCGCGTATACACCGGGAATATCTCTGCCCGTATATGGTTAACGAACGTGGTGTGAACAGAGTCTAACTAAGAATCCCTCAAGATCAGTAATGCATTATACTTACAACGTTACTTTAAGGGGTTTCCCCACTATAGACATTATTGGCATATCAACTGGGTAGTGGTGCTCAGACTCCCATTTCATTGAAGATGTATATTTTATGGCATTTTTTTATGGTACATATAATATAGGGTAAGGGTTAATTTTTTATTTTATTTTTTTCATTCTGAATGCAAAAACAGAAATCAATTTTTTACGTTGTTGACGAGATAATATACTGTATATGATATGGTGTCTATGTTGTGTGAGTTATTACGATTATGGAATATGTATTTTATTTTTGGTGAATTTTGTTTAATTCAATGCTGTTTTTCCTTTGTACGGACGAGGTAAATTTTACATAATTATGTTAGCTAACTTCTATCTCTTTTTTTTCCCTTTGTTTAAGGACGCCTTTGAGCAAGGAGGGAGGGGATGATATAAATATTGCTGGGAGAATTTTATATTGTTTATGTTGTACTTGGTTAAAAAATGCAAAACAATAGTAAATAAAGTTTTTTTCTATTCTTTTGTTCCTTTTTTGCTTGTGCATCTTTTTTTTACAATTTACCTTAACTTTATTTTTTTGTCCTACTAGTAAACTTTTAATTAGTATTGTTTTTAATATTATAATGCATTGGAAAATCTATGTATTCGAATGCATTATAACATGTGCATATGAAAAAGCTCAGGCATCTAACAGGCAGTCCCTATTAAACCTTCAGCCCTGGCGATCGCAATGCTAGGACTGATGAGCGAGTGACAAAGGGAGCCCCTTTCTTTTGTTGATGCCACAATCACTATTGATCGCTGGATCTCAGATATCGAATTACCAATGCCGGCCTTAGGGTGGCAGCTGTAAATGTAGGATGTTTCAAGAAACCTCTATCCACATGACCTATTAGGGCATATGTAGGGGCGTAGCTAGGGGAGGCAGGCAGGGAATTTGCCCTGGGTGCAACTAAGAGGGAAGGTGGGGGGCGCCAGGAACGCACCATCCATGACGGCAGCCAGCTGTCTCTCTGAGGGGGCGGCGGCGTCACTGAAACCAGCCGCTGCCACCCCCTCCTACAATGTAGGTGATGAACGGCCGGGTACGTTCCGTTCCTGGCCATTCAGCGCCTTTCAACGACTCAAGCGGCGAGATTACCTCTTTGCGACGCTTTCATCATTGAAAGGCTCTGATTGACAGGGCGAGTCATAATGCCCTGCCAATTAGCACCTTTCATAGATGCAAGCGGCGCGAGGATGTCAGAAGAGAGAAGGTCTGCATAGACACCGGATTGCGCAGGAACAGGATTAAAGTGAGTATTTTTCTATAGTTTTTTTTTATCCTAATAAAACTGTAAGCGACATTATCTACAGGGGGGCTCTATCTACAGAGGACAGGCTCTATATACATGGGGGGGCTATATACAGAGGTCAGTTCTATCTACAGGGGGGCTATATACAGGGGTGGGCTATATGTGGAGCATTATATACAGGTGTGGGCTATATGTGGAGCACTATTTATAGGGGGAGATATATGTAGGGCACTACCTTTGGGGGTGAGCTATATGTGGAGCACTATCTACAGGGGGCTATATGTGGGGAACTATCTACTTGGGCGGCTACATGTGGGGCACTATCTACAGGGGTAGCTATATGTGGGACACTATCTACAGGGGGATGTATGTCAGGCACTATCTATAGGGGCTTTATGGGGGTCACTATCTAAAGGGGGATCTATGTAGGGCACTATCTACCTGGGGCTCTATGGGGGGCACTATCTACAGTGGGCACAGTGTGTGTGTGTGTGTGAGACACAGTGTATGGTGCTATTATAATTAGAGGTGGAGTGTATGGTGCTATTATATTTAAGTGTCTGGCACCATGATAATTTTATATTTGTTTATAGGTTCAGAAATGTTTGAACAGTGAGAAGCTGAAGACATCTGAGTTGCAAACTGCAGAAATGGGCTGTGGCTGGGAGAAGTCATCATAGAGGTCTTGACTGGATGGAGAAAAAAAGAGAAAAATAAGAACTAGAATCTGAGATCGTCACCAGTGAGTCACTTAATGTAAATGTTTATTCTACCTCTAATCAGCACTGTAGTCACTGTATGATCTGCAGCGAGATGATGGGCGATATGTTTTTTTTTGTGAAACAGCAGCTCCCAGCATATCCTTATCATTGTTTGGGCCATGCTGGGAGCTGCATACAATTTAGCGCAAACCTATACTGCAGGGGTTGCACTAATTTGATCTGTATTCGTGCAGGTGTTGTATTTATGTGCTGAGCTTGGTTCTAGGGCTGTATTTATGTACTGAGCTTGGTTCTGGTGTTGTATATATGTACTGAGCTTGGTTCTGGTGTTGTATATATGTACTGAGCTTGGTTCTGGCACTGTATATATGTACTGAGCTTGGTTCTGGCATTGTATGTATGTACTGAGCTTGGTTCTGGCACTGTATATATGTACTGAGCTTGGTTCTGGCATTGTATGTATGTACTGAGCTTTGTTCTGGTGCTGTATATATGTACTGAGCTTTGTTTTGGTGCTGTATATATGTAATTAGCTTGATTCTGGTGTTGTATATATATGTAATGAGCTTGGTTCTCGTGCTGTATATAGAACTATATTGCTTGTAAAATGTATAAATGCTGGAGTTACATAAAAAAAATTGGAAATTGATTGTTAGGGAAAACAAACATGATGAGGGGTGAGGAGATGTCGGGAAAGAGGTTGGGGGGGGGGGCACCAAACTGAATCTTTGCCACGGGTGCTGGAAAACTTAGCTACGCCTCTGGCATATGTACATCATAGGGCGTGGTCCCTCACTTGGGACCCCTATCTATAAGCCAGTATGGAAAGCCGTTTTGCATGAGGGAATTCTGTTCTAGCGGATATGAGCCATCCTTGTATTACAAACAGTTGGTTGCTGGAAGCGGGACCCGGGGACCACATTCTGAAAGGCATTGTCTCCGAGTAGACGGCCCCTTTAGATCTCAGTTGCCAGCACTCTACATTAACGGCATAGAGTGGTAAGACGTTAATAAAGATGTATTACATTTGGCGGAGCTCTCAGTGGAGTGGAGTGGAGCCCATTCTGAATTTTGATGTGGGGCCCTATGATTTTTGGGTGCCATCCATGAAAACAAGTCCCCACCATTCAATTGAAATATTCATAACTGATGGAAATTCGTAATAACACTCTAGGAATGCTGTGTATATATATTATGAACAATATATAACTTCTGAATTATATGGATTTATGGTGGATTATTATAACATTTATGGTTTATAGAACAAAAAATGACAAATCTTTCTTATTTAGTCAGGGTAAAAATGAAAAGCCGTGTACTGTTTTCAATACAGAGCACAACCAATTTCAATTAGCGACAAATCTGCAAGACCGCAGCAAGGTTAAGTAAAATATGATTACATTTTCATTTGCAGTAGAATGCTGCAATATTGACATTAGTGATCAAACTAGATTATCATGTGGATTTTGCAGCAAAACAGTAAACACACAACTAAGCTTATTACTGGAAAACTGAAATTGTTAGGATCCGATTATGGCTTAGGTTCAAACTGCAGAAATACTGAGAAAAGTGAAACTACTGAGGCAAATTGGCTGGAAACGTCAAGAAAAAAAAAAAGGTATATGTCTCAGCAGGGTCTACCCCCTTCTATATGCACTATATGGACCACATCGAGATATAAGAAAGAATAGGTCTAGCGCTGGTGGACCGGCCTTGTTTATGTATTATGCAGTTGGCCATACATTTTTATGGTCAGAATGCAATACTACATTTTGCCAGTAGTGGCCACTATGCTCTCACATGGTTTTGTCATGAGTTTTAGGCTTAGTACACGCTGAGTTTTTTGGCGCTGTTTTTAAAGCGGAAACCACACCAAAATCGGGAAAAAAAAGCGACATGCTCTTTCTTGCCGCGTTTCCATCTCGGACCTCCCATTGACATCAATGGGAGGCAGAGAAAGTGGTTTTCGCAGCGTTTTTTTTACCGGCGGCGGACAAAAAGCGCAGCTAAAAACGAAGCAAAAAACGCCGCAAATAAATTGTAGGCAGGTCAAAATCTGCTTCAAAATTCCTGAAGGAATTTTGAGACAGATTTTTCTGCCTTCAATAAACTCCATGTGAACGTCCCCTTGGATGGAATTTTGCAAAAATGCTGCAGTTTCGTGGGAAAAACACCAGTAGAGGGGTGATTGCTGGGCTGAGGGGAAGTGAGAGAAGACCAAACCAGTGGAAGACGACTGAGCAGAGTGGATAGGGAGAGCTCCAATGGACAAGTTAGTTTTCATGAAAGCTAAAAGAAAGGATGACAGTCAATAAAAAAAGTTTTTTTTATTAACTACATATGTTCTATAGACACAAAGTATGTTTTTTATCGATCCCCTATCTGGTCACTTTTCTAACCGTGTATAACTGATATATTTTATTACAAGCCCGGTTTTATTTATATAATATTTTATAAGGTATTGTATTGACTGTCATCCTTTCTTTTAGCTTTCATGAAAACTAACTTGTTTTAAAATTTCTTATCGCTAATGCTGTTTATGACGTCACGGTCACACTTTGACCTTTTTCCTCTTGGCGGCTTTTTTCTTCCTTTGAACCCAAATACCTGATGCTATATAAGAAGCAGTTTTGTATGTAATGTTAACAGCCTGAGGAAGACGCTGGTACAGCGTTGAAACGCGTAGCCACTATTGTTTCACAATAAATAGATATTTTTATATCCTTTCGTCTACCATCACCAGTATTTTCCAACAGCCACGTAGCAGCGCCTTGCAAGATCCTCCCTTTTCACCTTTCCTCCTTCACAATGTCTATTTCTCTCCTGCTCCCCCTCCCCTCTCCATAAACTTCTATGGGCAGTGTCTGTGTCTTTCTCTTTGATTCTGCTCACTTCTCCTGCTCCCACATCCCCACTCCATAGACCTCAATTACATAGTTACATAGGTTGAAAAAAGACAGGTCCATCAAGTTCAACCTTTAACAATCAATTACTTTTGAGTAGATCTTTTTTTAATTGCTGACATAGTTTTTGCCACCACTACCTCTTGGGGTCAGGCATTCTATAGTTTGACTACTCTAACTGTAAAGAACCCTTTCCTATTTTGATGTCTGGCAGCATCTGTGTCTTTCTCACTTTGCTCCTGCTCCGACCTCTTCCCTCTTTAAAGACTTCTATGGACAGCGTGTCTGTGTCTCTCTCTCTGCTTCCTCTTCCTATTCCCCACTCCCCTCTCCTCTGCTCTGCAACTGGGGATGGATTTAGCTTGACAACAGGGGGTGGCAGCAGATTATTGAAAGGGGGACATGTCAAACAAAGTCCATTCCTAGTTACAGAGCAAAGGAGACGGACGTTGCTTGTGGTAGTAACTTTACACAGAATTTGCCTGGATAAAACAACTACATTTTAACAGTAAGTAAATGACACAGTTGATCTATTTCAGGTATACTATTAGATTAGCATAAGTTGTTTGAAAAGTTAGTGACTATTTAAGAAAATCTATTTTTTTCCTTTGGATTGCACAGAGCGTGGGCAAGTACATCTGGTATCTGTTTTTAAATTTGATAAATAAACTTTATTCCGCCCCATATTGTTTCTTTTCTGCAGATCCATTTAATGTAAAATGCAGCATAAGAATACTTATTGGAATAAATAATGCATTCTCCGAAAGGATAGAAAAAAGTCCAGGTTGTATCTGAGTGTTGTAATAAAGATAGATTGTAGAGCAAATTAAATTTGTAGCCATGTCTTGCATTTGTTTTACATATCTTAAATGGAAACTTCAAGTATCAAATACTTAACGTGATAAATGACAACGCGCTTTATCATAAATCAGTAAACAAACACCATGCGAGATGGATGATTGCATAGTCTGGCATGTATCACTAAGCCTAGGCGGCACTGGCAAAATAATTTGCAACGTGTAAGGTACAGCCATTTAGCAAATATATCTCATAAATGTTATTGCTGTTTTAGTATTAGATTTTGCTCGCCGTGAAGTTTTAAAAAATATTGATCACGCAGATGGAGGAAAAGTTTAATTGCAATGTCCATTTATTTTCATTCAAATAAATCATATAAAAAATACTGCACTGAGAGATGATCCTATATGCTTCTCTGTGCTATCGGCAACAATTGCTTGCTTATCTATTATAAAAGGAACCCTAAAAGCCTCGATGCAACTAAAGAGGGTGCAGAGATCATTACCATAAATGTGTGATAGTTTCGGGACCTGTTAGAGATTTCACATTGAGGCCCAAGATCCTTAAAGGGGTTGTCCAGTCATAAAAAATTGATGGCCTATCCTCAGTCCATTGATATCTGATCGGTGGGGGTCCGACTACCTTCACCCTCGCCAATCAGCTGTTTTGAAAAGGCCACAGCATTCATACGAGCGCTGCTTCCCCTTCATTCCTTACCTGCTCGTACTGTAAATCGTCAACACACTTGTAGCGGCGGTTCATCGTATTACAGCCTTCCATTCAAGTGAACGGTAGAAAGCTGTAATACTGTGAACCGCCGCTACAAGTGTGTCGTCAATTCACAGTATGAGTGACAGAAATTAAGGGGAAGCAGCGCTCGTATGAATGCTGCAGCCTTTTCAAAACAGCTGATTGGCGAGGGTGCTGGAAGTCGGACCCCCACCGATCAGAAATTGATGGTCTATCGTCAGGATATAGGCCATGAATTTCTTAAGACTGGACAATCCCTTTAATGTATGCCTCTGTCTAGCAGGAAAACAAAGTTCACTGTTGACATTTCCACCCCAAATAGTTATTTACCTGAAAATCTACCCGCCAGCACTGGGTACCAGAGTAGAAGATAAGTATTGAAATATGGAACTAGCAGGAAGTGGATGCGAATTAGGAGGTCTATGTTTTTTTGTTGAGAGGGGTGGCAATACTATTAGTTATGGCTATCCCACGTTCTTGGAAGAGTTTGGGAAAAGTGAAACAAGGGGTATGGACAGGGTTGAGTTTTACAGTTAGATGTCTATTTCTGGTTGGGTGGTCAAGCAAGCAGTAGCAAAGTTAGGAAGGGAGTGAAGACTATTAATTTTGGCCTACTGATTGTGCTATTGATGGGGACACTCTAACTGTATTTATGCACTATATTTATATATTCATTATTTATTTAGTATGACTGCATTATTTATGTGTACTGTACAGCAAAAAAAATTATTAGTAAAGTATGGCACATTATGCATGTGTACTGGGTGGTGGCTTTAGTTATGTGTAGTGAATATTGGCATTCGTTACATGTTTTATATGGCAACATTATTAAATAGGTACTCTATATTTGTTACGTTTACAGCATGGCATAATTATATATGTGGACTGTGTATAGTAGCGTTATTTATGTATACAGCATGGCGTCATTATCTATGTACACTGTATGGTAAGATTTTTTTATTCAGTTTATAATGAGGGCACTGACTGTGTCTTTTAAATGTTTGTACAACTATTTCTATATGTGCACACTGCATATGCATAACCATACTCATGAACGCCTCTTCCTCCTGAGATTAAGTAGCTTTTTTGAGGCACGGTGGGCAATAGCTTTAAAATATGATCATTTACCACTTTCTAATATACCTTAATTGCCTACAGATGTGTCCTTCCTGACCATTCCTTTTATCTTGACTATTACTGAGATGTGCGGCACAAGATGAGAAGAATTCTTTAAAAAAAAAACAAGAAATGCGATACTCTGTCACGAGATGTCTATGTTGTACGTGTCTATATGTGGCCACCCAGTGGTTGTAATGTGAATTGCAGCATGTCAAGGGTTTTGCTAGCATGTCGCCATATTTTATTGAATTTGTTTCATGAGAAATTGGAGTCCTTAACCGACATTGACATTGCATCCTAGGTCCTGTGTCACTCTTGGATGAATTTGTCCCCGATATACAGAATAATGTGGTAACTAGTGGTTCTTGACTACAAACAATCTCCTCTGTAGTCAGGTTCTATTATTAGACGCCCCTCTAGGCTTCCCTAACATGAGGACATTTCTCTCGAGTGATTGATCCTGCAGCTGCATCCTCACTAAGATGTCCCATAGCAGGCTGCAGTGACTGAAAAGAACCATTTTAGCAGCAGCAGGGAGAAAGGAACGATCTCACACAGTAGGGGAAAAGCAGGACTGTGGAAACATTACAACCTGGCATGGTGAGCAGTGGCGGATTAAGTAAACCATGGGCCCTGGGCTGTTCCTCAAGCTTGGGCCCCCATTCTCCACCACCGCCCTGCCACGTCATGTCTATATTAAACACCACCTTTCTGTGTGAGCATTGACAAATGAGTGCTACGATTCCCCTTGTCAAAGGGCTGTGTCCCTACTTACTGACAGTCTCCAACCATCGCTGACAGTATCACACTGTGTAGGGACACATCCTCCTGACAAGGGGAATGGTAACACACATTTGTCTATTAGTCCTGGGTACACAAAGACTTTATGTGGAATACAAGGATTTCCGATAACTGACATGTCAGGAGAGGTGACAGATAAATGCAATGACTCACAGGAGATGTCGTCACTGATGGGTCGTTCTCTTTTCTTCTCCATCTGACACAGACCGTTATGGTGACTTCTCCTGATGACTGCAGGGTTTCCTGATGAGAAATCTTTTCCCCTTGATTCTGTAGCCATTTTCAGCATCTATAGCAACATAAAAATTCAGAAATAAACACCATAAATTGTCTTATACCCCAGACCCCTAAGCAAATTAAGACCCAGGCCCATACATTAACTCAAACCAATAAATTCAGTCCCCAAGAGGTAACTAAACTTTTAAAAAACATTTGGCGTGTCAGAGTGAGAGTGATATGTCAGAAGTTTTGATCGATGGGGTTCCCAGCATTGAGACCACCACCGATCACTAAAACAAAGCAGCGGGAGTGCCCGGGTGAGCGCTGTTCCACTTCATTTCTGATTGTCTTTCCTCGGTGTGGTGTACGGACTCATAGACTTTCTGTTGTGCCCATACACCGCATGCTCGGCTATCAGAGGAAAGACGATCAGAAACAAAGTGGCACAGCACTCACCTGAGCGCTTCTGCCACTTTGTTTCAGAGATTGGTGGGGTCTCAGTGCCCGGACCCCCACCGATTAGAACATTTGACATGTAATTTAAAAAAAAAAGTTTTGTTAGTTACCCTTTAAGCAGTCAGACACACCTCCCCAGTGCATCTGACTGACTGCTGAGTGCCCTATGGGAGGGTCTAAGCATCTGACACTTAGGGCGGATTTACACGAGCGTGTGCGATTTGCGCACGCAAAAAATGTGGTGTTTTGCGCGCGCAAAAGGCACTTAACAGCTCCGTGTGTCAGCAGCGTATGATGCGCGGCTGCGTGCCTTTCGCGCAGGCACCATCATTATGACACTCTGTTTGTATGTTTGTAAACAGAAAAGCACCTGGTGCTTTTCTGTTTGCAATCATAATTTTACTGCTGTTGAGCAAATCACGCGCGGCACACGGAGGTGCCTCCGTGTGGCATGCATGATTTTCACGCACCCATTGACTTCAATGGGTGCGTGATGCGCAAAAAACGCAGAAATATATGACATGTCGTGAGTTTTACGCAGCGGACTCATGCTGCGCAACAATCACTGACAGTCTGCACGGCCCCATATACTTGCATAGGTCCTTGCGATGCACGGACGTATTACACGTTCATGTAAATCCGCCCTTATGGCTCTGGGGGGGAAGGATTTATTCCCCTATAGAACCCTCAACAGTCAATCAAACGCTCTGACCCCCCCCCCTCCTGCGGTATAATAACTACTGAGGGCTCTATGGGGGAGATTATACTGCAGGGGGGGGGGTTCTGAGCATCTGACTTACTGCAAAGGGCTCTATGGGTGGGAAATTATTTCGCACACAAAAAATGTGAGATTAAACACCCTATATACAATTCACACTAACACCACACACTATATATTCAAACCACACACACTACATGCACACACTATATAGACTTACATTATAGACACTATAAACACAGCACACACTATATACACAGCACACACTATATAGACTATATACACAGCACACACTATATAGACTATATACACAGCACACACTATATACACAGCACACACTATATAGACTATATACACAGCACACACTATATAGACTTACATTATAGACACTATAAACACAGTACACACTATATAGACTATATACACAGCACACACTATATAGACTATATACACAGCACACACTATATAGACTTACATTATAGACACTATAAACACTGTACATACTATATAGACTATATACACAGCACACACTATATACACAGCACACACTATATAGACTTACATTATAGACACTATAAACACAGTACACACTATATAGACTATATACACAGCACACACTATATACACAGCACACACTATATAGACTTACATTATAGACACTATAAACACAGTACACACTATATAGACTATATACACAGCACACACTATATACACAGCACACACTATATAGACTTACATTATAGACACTATATACACAGCACACACTATATACACAGCACACACTATATACACAGCACACACTATATAGACTTACATTATAGACACTATAAACACAGCACACACTATATACACAGCACACACTATATAGACTTACATTATGACACACACACACACACACTTACCAGCCTCTTCCTCTGCGGTGCTTGTCTCGGCAGCCTCCAGGACCTTAATCATGTGACGTCACCACAGGTCCTTCACCCTCTAGTTTTAGTTTTGCCGTTATCAGGCAGCTGGTGGAGATTTAAACAGGAGGGACAGTGCACAGCAGCACAGAGGAGCAGACTGTCAGGGAGACTCCAGCACCTGCCCATCACAATCTCTGACAGTCTGCTCTCTACAGCTGATGTGCTGTGCCCCTGTTCCCTGCCCGCAATTGACTCCCCCTGTACATCCCCCCCTCCTCTTCATCAGCACGTGGGACCGATGACCGCTAGAATGCGGCCGGCAGCAGCCCTGGAGAGTTTTTTTTTCACTTGTGTGCGGTTTGGGCAGCTATGGGCCCCCTGGCAGCCTCGGGCCCCGGGCGGCCGCCTGAAACGCCCATATGAGGATCCGCCACTGATGGTGAGATAGGTAGGAAGAAGTGACTTCCTCAATGTAGGAGAGAATAACCTCATAGACTGGGAAGATGGAGAATGTGCTCGGGACGAGCATGAGGGAATGGAGGATACAGGAACCGGAGCAGAGGTCGTGGAAGCAGCGGGGAACGGCGCGGCAGCCGCTACACTGTGTCTATTTGCTGAAAAGCGTTCGTACCCTTTGTGGCCATTTTGTGAAGATTTCCCGCCTAGGAAAAAGACAGTTGCTGTTGCAACTAACATGGGGCTCGGTTTAGGCCTTGTGACTAACCCTGCAAGTCCTAAACTGATACTCAAACTTACATAAGCAACATAAAAATATAAAAATGAAAAAAAAAACATTAATGCATCATATAAAAGGTCCAGATTCTCTTTAACAAATCCAAATTTCTTTTTTTTAGTAAAACTGAATCTTCACTTTAAGTAACACACCAGTAGGGGTTAACACAAGATAACAAACCTTCAGTTTTGACCAGCGAAAAAAATGAAGAAGTCATTTATTATTAAACCTGTCTCTACTAAATAAGTAATCTGTGTAAGGTAATCAATGTTAACAAATCACAAAATTAATCCATGTGTAATTTATATGGAAAATAAAACATTTACTAGTTGTATTATTAAATAATATTGACGGTCTATCATAAAGAACACGCGCTTCAAACCAAAAAATAAATAAATAACACCAGTAATGTTATATTGTAGCTAAGACGAGAGGAGTGTCTCAACAAATTTGTCTTGTGTACCTGAAAACTCAAGCTGAATTAATCGGTTATATTTGCATGACTATCAGCTCCAGCCACAAATGGAAATAAGAACACTTTAAATAATTAAGACTAAACTTTGTTTGAAGCACATTTGTCATGTGGTTTTATAAACGTAAAAGTTAATGGTGCTCCTAGAATAAAGGCTTAATTGCAACATATTGTTGTTAGGAAATATAGAAATGTAAAAAAATAAACCTGTGCGCCTTCATGTCTGTGCCAAAAAAGGACTTAAAGGGGACCTGACAGTTCTCCTGTGTAGTGTAGTATAGAGGACCAGCCAGCTCTCCTGTGTGGTGTAGTATAGAGGAGCTGTCAGCTCTCCTGTGTGATGTAGTATAGAGGAGCTGTCCGCTCTCCTGTGTGGTGTAGTATAGAGGATCTGTCAGCTCTCCTGTGTAGTGTAGTATAGAGAATCTGTCAGCTCTCCTGTGTGGTGTAGTATAGAGGATCTGTCAGCTCTCCTGTGTGGTGTAGTATAGAGGATCTGTCAGCTCTCCTGTGTGGTGTAGTATAGAGGAGCTGTCAGCTCTCCTGTGTGGTATAGTATAGAGGAGCTGTCAGCTCTCCTGTGTGGTGCAGTATAGAGGAGCGGTCAGCTCTCCTGTGTGGTGCAGTATAGAGGAGCTGTCAGCTCTCCTGTGTGGTGTAGTATAGAGGAGCTGTCAGATCTCCTGTGTGGTGCAGTATAGAGGATCTGTCAGCTCTCCTGTGTGGTGTAGCATAGAGGATCTATCAGCTCTCCTGTGTGGTGTATTATAGAGGAGCTGTCAGTTCTCCTGTGTGGTGTATTATAGAGGAGCTGTCAGTTCTCCTGTGTGGTGTAGTATAGAGAACCTATCAGCTCTCCTGTGTGGTGTAGTATAGAGGATCTGTCAGCTCTCCTGTGTGGTGTAGCATAGAGGATCTGTCAGCTCTCCTGTGTGGTGTAGTATAGAGGATCTGTCAGCTCTCCTGTGTGGTATAGTATAGAGGATCTGTCAGCTCTCCTGTGTGGTGTAGTATAGAGGATCTATGAGCTCTCCTGTGTGGTGTATTATAGAGGAGCTGTCAGTTCTCCTGTGTGGTGTAGTATAGAGGACCTATCCGCTCTCATGTGTGGTGTAGTATAGAGGACCTATCAGCTCTCATGTGTGGTGTAGTATAGAGGATCTGTCAGCTCTCCTGTGTGGTGTAGTACAGAGGATCTGTCAGCTCTCATGTGTGGTGTAGTATAGAGGATCTGTCAGCTCTCCTGTGTGGTGTAGTATAGAGGATCTGTCAGCTCTCCTGTGTGGTGCAGTATAGAGGATCTGTCAGCTCTCCTGTGTGGTGTATTATAGAGGAGCTGTCAGTTCTCCTGTGTGGTGTAGTATAGAGGATCTGTCAGCTCTCCTGTGTGGTGTAGTATAGAGGATCTATCAGCTCTCCTGTGTGGTGTATTATAGAGGAGCTGTCAGTTCTCCTGTGTGGTGTAGTATAGAGGACCTATCAGCTCTCATGTGTGGTGTAGTATAGAGGACCTATGAGCTCTCATGTGTGGTGTAGTATAGAGGATCTGTCAGCTCTCCTGTGTGGTGTAGTACAGAGGATCTGTCAGCTCTCATGTGTGGTGTAGTATAGAGGATCTGTCAGCTCTCCTGTGTGGTGTAGTATAGAGGATCTGTCAGCTCTCCTGTGTGGTGCAGTATGGAGGATCTGTCAGCTCTCCTGTGTGGTGTATTTTAGAGGAGCTGTCAGTTCTCCTGTGTGGTGTAGTATAGAGGATCTGTCAGCTCTCCTGTGTGGTGCAGTATAGAGGATCTATCAGCTCTCCTGTGTGGTGTATTATAGAGGAGCTGTCAGTTCTCCTGTGTGGTGTAGTATAGAGGACCTATCAGCTCTCATGTGTGGTGTAGTATAGAGGATCTGTCAGCTCTCCTGTGTGGTGTAGTATAGAGGAGCTGTCAGCTCTCCTGTGTGGTGTAGTATAGAGGATGTGTCAGCTCTCCTGTGTGGTGTAGTATAGAGGATCTGTCAGGTCTCCTGTGTGGTGTACTATAAAGGATCTGTCAGCTCCCCTGTGTGGTGTAGTATAGAGGATCTGTCACCTACCCTGTGTGGTGTAGTATGGAGGATCTGTCAGCTCTCCTGTGTGGTGTGGTGTAGTATAGAGGATCTGTCACCTCTCCTGTGTGGTGTAGTATGGAGGATCTGTCAGCTCTCCTGTGTGGTGTAGTATAGAGGAGCTGTCAGCTCTCCTGTGTGGTGATCTGTCAGTTCTCCTGTGTGGTGTAGTATAGAGGATCTGTCAGTTCTCCTGTGTGGTGTATTATAGAGGAGCTGTCAGCTCTCCTGTGTGGTGTAGTATAGAGGATCTGTCAGTTCTCCTGTGTGGTTTAGTATAGAGGATCTGTCAGTTCTCCTGTGTGATGTAGTATAGAGGAGCTGTCAGCTCTCCTGTGTGGTGTAGTATAGAGGATCTGTCCGCTCTCTTGTGTGGTGTAGTATAGAGGATCTGTCAGTTCTCCTGTGTGGTGTAGTATAGAGGAGCTGTCAGCTCTCCTGTGTGGTGATCTGTCAGCTCTCCTGTGTGGTGTAGTATAGAGGATCTGTCAGTTCTCCTGTGTGGTGTAGTATAGAGGAGCTGTCAGCGCTCCTGTGTGGTGTAGTATAGAGGATCTGTCAGCTCTCCTGTGTGGTGTAGTATAGAGGTGCTGTCAGCTCTCCTGTGTGGTGTAGTATAAAAGGAGCTGTTTGCTCTCTAGTGTGGTGTAGTATAGAGGATCTGTCAGCTCTTGTGTGGTGCTGTAAAGAGGATCTGTCCTCTAGTTAACATGGAGCATTTCTTTAGAGCTCCATTCTCCCAAAAGAGAACACTAGAGGAGATTTTCTAACATTGGCGTACTACTTTGTTGTGCCCCAGTATGAAATTCTATTGTATCGAGAGCCGTTTTTCTGCATGGAGCAACTCTCCACTCTGTGAAATTTATTGGGCTCCTAAGAAGGAGGGACCCTCGTCTTATGAATACCCCCTTAATGACCAGGCTATTTGAGACCTTAATGACCAGGCTATTTTTTACGTTTTTCCATCGTCGCATTCCAAGAGCTATAACTCTTTTATTTTTGCGTCGACATTGCTGTATAAGGTCTTGTTTTTTGCGGGACAAGTCGTATTTTTTAATAGCACCATTTTTAGGTACATATTATTTATTGATTAACTTTTATTAACTTTTTTTGATGGGGGAATAGAAAAAAATCGGAAATTTCGCCACTCTTTTTTGCATCCTAAATCTACGCCGTTTACCGTGTGGAATAAATAACACAATAAGTTTATTCAGTGGGTTGTTACAATTGCAACGATACCAAATTTGTGTAGTTTTTATGTGTTTTACTACTTTTAAACAGTAAAGACGCTTTTTTTTCAAAATTATTTGTTTTTGTGTCTCCATATTTGAAGACCCGTAACGTTTTTATTTTTTCGCCGATGCAGTTGTATGAGGGCTTTTTTTTTGCGGGAAGACTTGTAGTTTTTATTGGTACCATTTTGGAGTAGATGCGACTTTTTGATCACTTTTTAATCACATTTTTTTAAAGTCAGGATTCACAGAAAACAGCAATTTTTCCGTGGTTTTTTATATAATTTTTTACAGCGTTCACCGTGCGGGTTAAGTAATGTAATAGCTTTATAGTCGGGGTCGTTAGGGACGCGGCGATACCAAATATGTGTTACTTTTTAACTTTATTTTGGTTTTTTAATACTAAAACAGTTTGTAAGGGGAAAAAGTGTGTTTTTCATTTTTTTTTCCCATTTTTTTTTAATTAACTTTATTAAACTTTTTTTTTAACTTTTTTACTAGTCCCACTAGGGGACTTCACTATGCGATCCTCCGATCGCTATTATAATACACCGCAATACTTCTGTATTGCAGTGTATTACTGCCTGTCCGTTTAACACGGACAGGCATCTGCTAGGTAATGCCTCCGGCATGATCTAGCAGGTATTCCTTACAGGCAGACCTGGGGAGCCTTTATTAGGCCCCCGGCTGCCATTGGAGACACAGACACTCGGCGATCTTATCGCCGGGTGTCAGTGGGATGAGAGGGAGCTCCCTCCCTCTCTTCAAAACCACTCAGATGCGGTGCTCGCTATTGAGCACCGCATCTGAGGGGTTAAACGGGTGAGATCGATACTAATATGGATCTCACCCGGCAGAGCAGGGACGCTCCCAGCCCTCAGCTGCCTCTAGCAGCTGAGAGCAGGGAGATTTGACGGCTCCCTGCTCTGTTTACTTATTCCGATGCCGCGACGTAAAAAGTCTATGGGCCGGTCACTAACGGGATACTATATGCCCCAATAGGGCATGATGATGGCTCAACCTCATTAAAAAGGAGGAGCTCAACAATGTTAGTCCTGTCTTAAGGGAGATAATGTATCAAGTGCCTTTACAGTTGTTTTTTCCTAATGTTTTTTACATATGATTTGTAAACATTCATACTATCTAACAGTCCCTATTCTCGCTGCAAACAAACTGTATCTAAAAGGGACATTTCTGGGCATTTTTTTTGGGGGGGGGGGTGAACCTGGATGGAACAAGGCGGGGCTAAATGATCCATGATTTGAAATTTAAATGTTGTTAAGTATAAAAATCTTTTAAAAAAAATATAATTTGCGCTACGCAGCAACATAAGGTGAAAAACAGCAAAAACAGTGAGGTGAGATGACTTCAAAAAGTATAAGAATAGTGGACCTCATTTATCAAGTCAGTCTGAGAGAAAGATTAGCCTTATTTCTTACAGCAACCAATCAGAGATAGGCTTTTATTTTTCCAGAGCAGATTAGGAAATCAAAACTGCCCTGTGATTGGCTGCTATGGGCAATGCGGCTAATTTTGATAAACGAGGCCCACTGTATTTATGTTGTAGTCTAACCATATCATTAGTGTTTTTTAGCGCTCGCTGATTTATTTTTCTTCTATGTATTTCTAATTAGAGATGCTTGAGTCGATTCTAAACTAATCAAATTCAGTCCGAGGAGAAGCTCACATGACGTACATTACATGACCACTGCCATCTTTATTGTTGCTACAACCAATCGCCTAAGAATAGCGCAACTTATTAACACTTACCATCAGTGTCATTACTTTTTTATCTAACGGGATATGACAGCTATTGAATCGAAACTGGCAAACCCCTTTTTAATTAGATCACTTTATGCTCGGAGATCTTATATAGTCACTGTATGTCGGCATCATTTGAGTACTGTGTGGTGGTATTTACATAGGCATTGTGCGGCTCTGCTACTAGGGGCACTTAATAGTATATTATTATTATTATATGAGTATGATGGTGGTAGCACAGTATGGTATATTATTATATGTGTATGGTGGTGGTAATACTGTATGGTATATTATTATATGTGTATGGTGGTGGTAGCAGTGTATGGTATATTATTATATGTGTATGGTGGTGGTAGCACAGTATGGTATATTATTATATGTGTATGGTGGTGGTAGCACTGTATGGTATATTATTATATGTGTATGGTGGTGATAGCACTGTATGGTATATTATTATATGTGTATGGTGGTGGTAGCACTGTATGGTATATTATTATATGTGTATGGTGGTGGTAGCACAGTATGGTATATTATTATATGTGTATGGTGGTGGTAGCACTGTATGGTATATTATTATATGTGTATGGTGGTGGTAGCACTGTATGGTATATTATTATATGTGTATGGTGGTGGTAGCACAGTATGGTATATTATTATATGTGTATGGTGGTGGTAGCACAGTATGGTATATTATTATATGTGTATGGTGATGGTAGCACTGTATGGTATATTATTATATGTGTATGGTGGTGGTAGCTCTGTATGGTATATTATTATATGTGTATGGTGATGGTAGCACTGTATGGTATATTATTATATGTGTATGGTGGTGGTAGCACAGTATGGTATATTATTATATGTGTATGGTGGTGGTAGCACAGTATGGTATATTATTATATGTGTATGGTGGTGGTAGCAGTGTATGGTATATTATTATATGTGTATGGTGGTGGTAGCACAGTATGGTATATTATTATATGTGTATGGTGGTGGTAGCACTGTATGGTATATTATTATATGTGTATGGTGGTGGTAGCACAGTATGGTATATTATTATATGTGTATGGTGGTGGTAGCACTGTATGGTATATTATTATATGTGTATGGTGGTGGTAGCACTGTATGGTATATTATTATATGTGTATGGTGGTGGTAGCACTGTATGGTATATTATTATATGTGTATGGTGGTGGTAGCAGTGTATGGTATATTATTATATGTGTATGGTGGTGGTAGCACAGTATGGTATATTATTATATGTGTATGGTGGTGGTAGCACTGTATGGTATATTATTATATGTGTATGGTGGTGGTAGCACTGTACGGTATATTATTATATGTGTATGGTGGTGGTAGCACTGTATGGTATATTATTATATGTGTATGGTGGTGGTAACACTGTATGGTATATTATTATATGTGTATGGTGGTGGTAGCACTGTATGGTATATTATTATATGTGTATGGTGGTGGTAGCAGTGTAGGGTATATTATTATATGTGTATGGTGGTGGTAGCACAGTATGGTATATTATTATATGTGTATGGTGGTGGTAGTGCTGTATGGTGTATTATTATATGTGTATGGTGGTGGTAGCACTGTATGGTATATTATTATATGTGTATGGTGGTGGTAGTGCTGTATGGTATATTATTATATGTGTATGGTGGTGGTAGCACTGTATGGTATATTATTATATGTGTATGGTGGTGGTAGTGCTGTATGGTGTATTATTATATGTGTATGGTGGTGGTAGCACTGTATGGTATATTATTATGTGTATGGTGGTGGTAGCACTGTATGGTATATTATTATATGTGTATGGTGGTGGTAGCACTGTATGGTATATTATTATATGTGTATGGTGGTGGTAGTGCTGTATGGTGTATTATTATATGTGTATGGTGGTGGTAGCACTGTATGGTATATTATTATATGTGTATGGTGGTGGTAGCACAGTATGGTATATTATTATATGTGTATGGTGGTGGTAGCACTGTATGGTATATTATTATATGTGTATGGTGGTGGTAGCACTGTATGGTATATTATTATATGTGTATGGTGGTGGTAGCACTGTATGGTATATTATTATATGTGTATGGTGGTGGTAGCACTGTATGGTATATTATTATATGTGTATGGTGGTGGTAGCACTGTATGGTATATTATTATATGTGTATGGTGGTGGTAGCACTGTATGGTATATTATTATATGTGTATGGTGGTGGTAGCACTGTATGGTATATTATTATATGTGTATGGTGGTGATAGCACTGTATGGTATATTATTATATGTGTATGGTGGTGGTAGCACTGTATGGTATATTATTATATGTGTATGGTGGTGGTAGCACTGTATGGTATATTATTATATGTGTATGGTGGTGGTAGCACTGTATGGTATATTATTATATGTGTATGGTGATGGTAGCACTGTATGGTATATTATTATATGTGTATGGTGGTGGTAGCACAGTATGGTATATTATTATATGTGTATGGTGGTGGTAGCACTGTATGGTATATTATTATATGTGTATGGTGGTGGTAGCACAGTATGGTATGTTATTATATGTGTATGGTGGTGGTAACACTGTATGGTATATTATTATATGTGTATGGTGGTAGTAGCACTGTATGGTATATTATTATATGTGTATGGTGGTGGTAGCACTGTATGGTATATTATTATATGTGTATGGTGGTGGTAGCACAGTATGGTATATTATTATATGTGTATGGTGGTGGTAGCACTGTATGGTATATTATTATATGTGTATGGTGGTGGTAGCACTGTATGGTATATTATTATATGTGTATGGTGGTGGTAGCACTGTATGGTATATTATTATATGTGTATGGTGGTGGTAGCACAGTATGGTATATTATTATATGTGTATGGTGATGGTAGCACTGTATGGTATATTATTATATGTGTATGGTGGTGGTAGCTCTGTATGGTATATTATTATATGTGTATGGTGATGGTAGCACTGTATGGTATATTATTATATGTGTATGGTGGTGGTAGCAGTGTAGGGTATATTATTATATGTGTATGGTGGTGGTAGCACTGTATGGTATATTATTATATGTGTATGGTGGTGGTAGCACAGTATGGTATATTATTATATGTGTATGGTGGTGGTAGCACTGTATGGTATATTATTATATGTGTATGGTGGTGGTAGCACAGTATGGTATATTATTATATGTGTATGGTGGTGGTAGCAGTGTATGGTATATTATTATATGTGTATGGTGGTGGTAGCACTGTATGGTATATTATTATATGTGTATGGTGGTGGTAGCACAGTATGGTATATTATTATATGTGTATGGTGGTGGTAGCACAGTATGGTATATTATTATATGTGTATGGTGGTGGTAGCACTGTATGGTATATTATTATATGTGTATGGTGGTGGTAGCTCTGTATGGTATATTATTATATGTGTATGGTGATGGTAGCACTGTATGGTATATTATTATATGTGTATGGTGGTGGTAGCACAGTATGGTATATTATTATATGTGTATGGTGATGGTAGCACTGTATGGTATATTATTATATGTGTATGGTGGTGGTAGCACAGTATGGTATATTATTATATGTGTATGGTGGTGGTAGCACTGTATGGTATATTATTATATGTGTATGGTGGTGGTAGCTCTGTATGGTATATTATTATATGTGTATGGTGATGGTAGCACTGTATGGTATATTATTATATGTGTATGGTGGTGGTAGCACAGTATGGTATATTATTATATGTGTATGGTGATGGTAGCACTGTATGGTATATTATTATATGTGTATGGTGGTGGTAGCACAGTATGGTATATTATTATATGTGTATGGTGGTGGTAGCACAGTATGGTATATTATTATATGTGTATGGTGGTGGTAGCAGTGTATGGTATATTATTATATGTGTATGGTGGTGGTAGCACAGTATGGTATATTATTATATGTGTATGGTGGTGGTAGCACTGTATGGTATATTATTATATGTGTATGGTGGTGGTAGCACAGTATGGTATATTATTATATGTGTATGGTGGTGGTAGCACTGTATGGTATATTATTATATGTGTATGGTGGTGGTAGCACAGTATGGTATATTATTATATGTGTATGGTGGTGGTAGCACAGTATGGTATATTATTATATGTGTATGGTGGTGGTAGCTCTGTATGGTATATTATTATATGTGTATGGTGGTGGTAGCACTGTATGGTATATTATTATATGTGTATGGTGGTGGTAGCACAGTATGGTATATTATTATATGTGTATGGTGGTGGTAGCTCTGTATGGTATATTATATGTGTATGGTGGTGGTAGCACTGTATGGTATATTATTATATTATATGTGTATGGTGGTGGTAGCACTGTATGGTATATTATTATATGTGTATGGTGGTGGTAGCACTGTATGGTATATTATTATATGTGTATGGTGGTGGTAGCACAGTATGGTATATTATTATATGTGTATGGTGGTGGTAGCACTGTATGGTATATTATTATATGTGTATGGTGGTGGTAGCACAGTATGGTATATTATTATATGTGTATGGTGGTGGTAGCACTGTATGGTATATTATTATATGTGTATGGTGGTGGTAGCACTGTATGGTATATTATTATATGTGTATGGTGGTGGTAGCACTGTATGGTATATTATTATATGTGTATGGTGGTGGTAGCACAGTATGGTATATTATTATATGTGTATGGTGATGGTAGCAGTGTATGGTATATTATTATATGTGTATGGTGGTGGTAGCACAGTATGGTATATTATTATATGTGTATGGTGGTGGTAGCACAGTATGGTATATTATTATATGTGTATGGTGATGGTAGCAGTGTATGGTATATTATTATATGTGTATGGTGGTGGTAGTGCTGTATGGTATATTATTATATGTGTATGGTGGTGGTAGCACTGTATGGTATATTATTATATGTGTATGGTGGTGGTAGCACTGTATGGTATATTATTATATGTGTATGGTGGTGGTACCACAGTATGGTATATTATTATATGTGTATGGTGGTGGTAGCACTGTATGGTATATTATTATATGTGTATGGTGGTGGTAGCACTGTGTGGTATATTATTATATGTGTATGGTGGTGGTAGCACTGTATGGTATATTATTATATGTGTATGGTGGTGGTAGCACTGTATGGTATATTATTATATGTGTATGGTGGTGGTAGCACTGTATGGTATATTATTATGTGTATGGTGGTGGTAGCACTGTATGGTATATTATTATATGTGTATGGTGGTGGTAACACTGTATGGTATATTATTATATGTGTATGGTGGTGGTAGCTCTGTATGGTATATTATTATATGTGTATGGTGGTGGTAGCACTGTGTGGTATATTATTATATGTGTATGGTGGTGGTAGCACAGTATGGTATATTATTATATGTGTATGGTGGTGGTAGCACTGTATGGTATATTATTATATGTGTATGGTGGTGGTAGCAGTGTATTGTATATTATTATATGTGTATGGTGGTGGTAGCACTGTGTGGTATATTATTATATGTGTATGGTGGTGGTAGCACAGTATGGTATATTATTATATGTGTATGGTGGTGGTAGCACAGTATGGTGTATTATTATATGTGTATGGTGGTGGTACCACAGTATGGTATATTATTATATGTGTATGGGGGTGGTAGCACAGTATGGTATATTATTATATGTGTATGGTGGTGGTAGCACAGTATGGTATATTATTATATGTGTATGGTGGTGGTAGCACTGTATGGTATATTATTATATGTGTATGGTGGTGGTAGTGCTGTGTGGTATATTATTATATGTGTATGGGGGTGGTAGCACTGTATGGTATATTATTATATGTGTATGGTGGTGGTAGCACAGTATGGTATATTATTATATGTGTATGGTGGTGGTAGCACAGTATGGTATATTATTATATGTGTATGGTGGTGGTAGCACAGTATGGTATATTATTATATGTGTATGGTGGTGGTAGCACAGTATGGTATATTATTATATGTGTATGGTGGTGGTAGCAGTGTATGGTATATTGTTATATGTGTTTGGTGGTGGTAGCACTGTATGGTATATTATTATATGTGTATGGTGGTGGTAGCACTGTATGGTATATTATTATATGTGTATGGTGGTGGTAGCACTGTATGGTATATTATTATATGTGTATGGTGGTGGTAGCACTGTGTGGTATATTATTATATGTGTATGGTGGTGGTAGCACTGTATGGTATATTATTATATGTCTATGGTGGTGGTAGCACTGTATGGTATATTATTATATGTGTATGGTGGTGGTAGCACAGTATGGTATATTATTATATGTGTATGGTGGTGGTAGCACTGTATGGTATATTATTATATGTGTATGGTGGTGGTAGCACTGTATGGTATATTATTATATGTGTATGGTGGTGGTAGCTCTGTATGGTATATTATTATATGTGTATGGTGGTGGTAGCACTGTGTGGTATATTATTATATGTGTATGGTGGTGGTAGCACAGTATGGTATATTATTATATGTGTATGGTGATGGTAGCACTGTATGGTATATTATTATATGTGTATGGTGGTGGTAGCACTGTATGGTATATTATTATATGTGTATGGTGGTGGTAGCACTGTATGGTATATTATTATATGTGTATGGTGGTGGTAGTGCTGTATGGTATATTATTATATGTGTATGGTGGTGGTAGCACAGTGTGGTATATTATTATATGTGTATGGTGGTGGTAGCACAGTATGGTATATTATTATATGTGTATGGTGGTGGTAGCACAGTATGGTATATTATTATATGTGTATGGTGGTGGTAGCACTGTATGGTATATTATTATATGTGTATGGTGGTGGTAGCACTGTATGGTATATTATTATATGTGTATGGTGGTGGTAGCACAGTATGGTATATTATTATATGTGTATGGTGGTGGTAGCACTGTATGGTATATTATTATATGTGTATGGTGGTGGTAGCACAGTATGGTATATTATTATATGTGTATGGTGGTGGTAACACTTTATGGTATATTATTATATGTGTATGGTGGTGGTAGCACAGTATGGTATATTATTATATGTGTATGGTGGTGGTAGCACTGTATGGTATATTATTATATGTGTATGGAGGTGGTAGCACTGTATGGTATATTATTATATGTGTATGGTGGTAGTAGCACTGTATGGTATATTATTATATGTGTATGGTGGTGGTAGCACTGTATGGTATATTATTATATGTGTATGGTGATGGTAGCACTGTATGGTATATTATTATATGTGTATGGTGGTGGTAACACTGTATGGTATATTATTATATGTGTATGGTGGTGGTAGCACTGTGTGGTATATTATTATATGTGTATGGTGGTGGTAGCACTGTGTGGTATATTATTATATGTGTATGGTGGTGGTAACACTGTATGGTATATTATTATATGTGTATGGTGGTGGTAGCACTGTATGGTATATTATTATATGTGTATGGTGGTGGTAGCACTGTATGGTATATTATTATATGTGTATGGTGGTGGTAACACTGTATGGTATATTATTATATGTGTATGGTGATGGTAGCACTGTATGGTATATTATTATATGTGTATGGTGGTGGTAGCACTGTATGGTATATTATTATATTATATGTGTATGGTGGTGGTAGCACTGTATGGTATATTATTATATGTGTATGGTGGTGGTAGCACAGTATGGTATATTATTATATGTGTATGGTGATGGTAGCACTGTATGGTATATTATTATATGTGTATGGTGGTGGTAGCACTGTATGGTATATTATTATATGTGTATGGTGGTGGTAGCACTGTATGTTATATTATTATATGTGTATGGTGGTGGTAGCACTGTATGGTATATTATTATATATGTATGGCGGTGGTAGCACAGTATGGTATATTATTATATGTGTATGGTGGTGGTAGCACTGTATGGTATATTATTATATGTGTATGGTGGTGGTAGCACTGTATGGTATATTATTATATGTGTATGGTGGTGGTAACACTGTATGGTATATTATTATATGTGTATGGTGGTGGTAGCACAGTATGGTATATTATTATATGTGTATGGTGGTGGTAGCACAGTATGGTATATTATTATATGTGTATGGTGGTGGTAGCACTGTATGGTATATTATTATATGTGTATGGTGGTGGTAGCACAGTATGGTATATTATTATATGTGTATGGTGGTGATAGCACTGTATGGTATATTATTATATGTGTATGGTGGTGGTAGCACTGTATGGTATATTATTATATGTGTATGGTGGTGGTAGCACTGTATGGTATATTATTATATGTGTATGGTGGTGGTAGCAGTGTATGGTATATTATTATATGTGTATGGTGGTGGTAGCACAGTATGGTATATTATTATATGTGTATGGTGGTGGTAGCACTGTATGGTATATTATTATATGTGTATGGTGGTGGTAGCAGAGTATGGTATATTATGATATTATATGTGTATGGTGGTGGTAGCACAGTATGGTATATTATTATATGTGTATGGTGGTGGTAGCGCTGTATGGTATATTATTATATGTGTATGGTGGTGGTAGCACTGTATGGTATATTATTATATGTGTATGGTGGTGGTAGCACTGTATGGTATATTATTATATTATATGTGTATGGTGGTGGTAGCACTGTATGGTATATTATTATATGTGTATGGTGGTGGTAGCACTGTATGGTATATTATTATATGTGTATGGTAGTGGTAGCACAGTATGGTATATTATTATATGTGTATGGTGGTGGTAGCACTGTATGGTATATTATTATATGTGTATAGTGGTGGTAGCACTGTATGGTATATTATTATATGTGTATGGTGGTGGTAGCACTGTATGGTATATTATTATATGTGTATGGTGGTGGTAGCACTGTATGGTATATTATTATATGTGTATGGTGGTGGTAGCACAGTATGGTATATTATTATATGTGTATGGTGGTGGTAGCACTGTATGGTATATTATTATATGTGTATGGTGGTGGTAGCACAGTATGGTATATTATTATATGTGTATGGTGGTGGTAGCACAGTATGGTATATTATTATATGTGTATGGTGGTGGTAGCACAGTATGGTATTTTATTATATGTGTATGGTGGTGGTAGCACTGTATGGTATATTATTATATGTGTATGGTGGTGGTAGCACTGTATGGTATATTATTATATGTGTATGGTGGTGGTAGCACTGTATGGTATATTATTATATGTGTATGGTGGTGGTAGCACTGTATGGTATATTATTATATGTGTATGGTGGTGGTAGCACAGTATGGTATATTATTATATGTGTATGGTGGTGGTAGCACTGTATGGTATATTATTATATGTGTATGGTGGTGGTAGCACAGTATGGTATATTATTATATGTGTATGGTGGTGGTAGCACTGTATGGTATATTATTATATGTATATGGTGGTGGTAGCACTGTATGGTATATTATTATATGTGTATGGTGGTGGTAGCACTGTATGGTATATTATTATATGTGTATGGTGGTGGTAGCACAGTATGGTATATTATTATATGTGTATGGTGGTGGTAGCACAGTATGGTATATTATTATATGTGTATGGTGGTGGTAGCACAGTATGGTATTTTATTATATGTGTATGGTGATGGTATCACTGTATGGTATATTATTATATGTGTATGGTGGTGGTAGCGCTGTATGGTATATTATTATATGTGTATGGTGGTGGTAGCACTGTATGGTATATTATTATATGTGTATGGTGGTGGTAGCACTGTATGGTATATTATTATATGTGTATGGTGGTGGTAGCACAGTATGGTATATTATTATATGTGTATGGTGGTGATAGCACTGTATGGTATATTATTATATGTGTATGGTGGTGGTAGCACTGTATGGTATATTATTATATGTGTATGGTGGTGGTAGCACTGTATGGTATATTATTATATGTGTATGGCGGTGGTAGCACTGTATGGTATATTATTATATGTGTATGTTGGTGGTAGCACTGTGTGGTATATTATTATATGTGTATGGCGGTGGTAGCACTGTATGGTATATTATTATATGTGTATGGTGGTGGTAGCACTGTGTGGTATATTATTATATGTGTATGGTGATGGTAGCACTGTATAGTATATTATTATATGTGTATGGTGATGGTAGCACTGTATGGTATATTATTATATGTGTATGGTGGTGGTAGCACTGTATGGTATATTATTATATGTGTATGGTGATGGTAGCACTGTATGGTATATTATGTGTATGGTGATGGTAGCACAGTATGGTATATTATTATATGTGTATGGTGGTGGTAGCAGTGTATGGTATATTATTATATGTGTATGTTGGTGGTAGCACTGTATGGTATATTATTATATGTGTATGGTGGTGGTAGCACTGTATGGTATATTATTATATGTGTATGGTGATGGTAACACTGTATGGTATATTATTATATGTGTATGGTGGTGGTAGCACTGTATGGTATATTATTATATGTGTATGGTGGTGGAAGCACAGTATGGTATATTATTATATGTGTATGGTGGTGGTAGCACAGTATGGTATATTATTATATGTGTATGGTGGTGGTAGCACTGTATGGTATATTATTATATGTGTATGGTGGTGGTAGCACTGTATGGTATATTATTATATGTGTATGGTGGTGGTAGCACTGTATGGTATATTATTATATGTGTATGGTGGTGGTAGCACTGTATGGTATATTATTATATGTGTATGGTGGTGGTAGCACTGTATGGTATATTATTATATGTGTATGGTGGTGGTAGCACTGTATGGTATATTATTATATGTGTATGGTGGTGGTAGCACTGTATGGTATATTATTATATGTGTATGGTGGTGGTAGCACTGTATGGTATATTATTATATGTGTATGGTGGTGGTACCACAGTATGGTATATTATTATATGTGTATGGTGGTGGTAGCACTGTATGGTATATTATTATATGTGTATGGTGGTGGTAGCACTGTATGGTATATTATTATATGTGTATGGTGGTGGTAGCACAGTATGGTATATTATTATATGTGTATGGTGGTGGTAGCACAGTATGGTATATTATTATATGTGTATGGTGGTGGTAGCACTGTATGGTATATTATTATATGTGTATGGTGGTGGTAGCACTGTATGGTATCTTATTATTATATGTGTATGGTGGTGGTAGCACAGTATGGTATATTATTATATGTGTATGGTGGTGGTAGCACAGTATGGTATATTATTATATGTGTATGGTGGTGGTAGCACAGTATGGTATATTATTATATGTGTATGATGGTGGTAGCACTGTATGGTATATTATTATATGTGTATGGTGGTGGTAGCTCTGTATGGTATATTATTATATGTGTATGGTGGTGGTAGCACTGTATGGTATATTATTATATGTGTATGGGGGTGGTAGCACTGTATGGTATATTATATTATTATATGTGTATGGGGGTGGTAGCACTGTATGGTATATTATTATATGTGTATGGTGGTGGTAGCACTGTATGGTATATTATTATATGTGTATGGTGGTGGTAGCACTGTATGGTATATTATTATATGTGTATGGTGGTGGTAGCACTGTATGGTATATTATTATATGTGTATGGTGGTGGTAGCACTGTATGGTATATTATTATATGTGTATGGTGGTGGTAGCACAGTATGGTATATTATTATATGTGTATGGTGGTGGTAGCACTGTATGGTATATTATTATATGTGTATGGTGGTGGTAATACTGTATGGTATATTATTATATGTGTATGGTGGTGGTAGCACAGTATGGTATATTATTATATGTGTATGGTGGTGGTGGCACTGTATGGTATATTATTATATGTGTATGGTGGTGGTAGCACTGTATGGTATATTATTATATGTGTATGGTGATGGTGGCACTGTATGGTATATTATTATATGTGTATGGTGGTGGTAGCACAGTATGGTATATTATTATATGTGTATGGTGGTGGTAGCACTGTATGGTATATTATTATATGTGTATGGTGGTGGTAGCACTGTATGGTATATTATTATATGTGTATGGTGGTGGTAGCACTGTATGGTATATTATTATATGTGTATGGTGGTGGTAGCACTGTGTGGTATATTATTATATGTGTATGGTGGTGGTAGCACAGTATGGTATATTATTATATGTGTATGGTGGTGGTAGCACTGTATGGTATATTATTATATGTGTATGGTGGTGGTAGCACTGTATGGTATATTATTATATGTGTATGGTGGTGGTAGCACAGTATGGTATATTATTATATGTGTATGGTGGTGGTAGCACAGTATGGTATTTTATTATATGTGTATGGTGGTGGTAGCACAGTATGGTATTTTATTATATGTGTATGGTGATGGTATCACTGTATGGTATATTATTATATGTGTATGGTGGTGGTAGCACTGTATGGTATATTATTATATGTGTATGGTGGTGGTAGCACTGTATGGTATATTATTATATGTGTATGGCGGTGGTAGCACTGTATGGTATATTATTATATGTGTATGTTGGTGGTAGCACTGTGTGGTATATTATTATATGTGTATGGCGGTGGTAGCACTGTATGGTATATTATTATATGTGTATGGTGGTGGTAGCACAGTATGGTATATTATTATATGTGTATAGTGGTGGTAGCACTGTGTGGTATATTATTATATGTGTATGGTGATGGTAGCACTGTATGGTATATTATTATATGTGTATGGTGGTGGTAGCACTGTATGGTATATTATTATATGTGTATGGTGGTGGTAGCACTGTATGGTATATTATTATATGTGTATGGTGGTGGTAGCACAGTATGGTATATTATTATATGTGTATGGTGGTGGTAGCACAGTATGGTATATTATTATATGTGTATGGTGGTGGTAGCACAGTATGGTATTTTATTATATGTGTATGGTGATGGTATCACTGTATGGTATATTATTATATGTGTATGGTGGTGGTAGCACTGTATGGTATATTATTATATGTGTATGGTGGTGGTAGCACTGTATGGTATATTATTATATGTGTATGGCGGTGGTAGCACTGTATGGTATATTATTATATGTGTATGTTGGTGGTAGCACTGTGTGGTATATTATTATATGTGTATGGCGGTGGTAGCACTGTATGGTATATTATTATATGTGTATGGTGGTGGTAGCACTGTGTGGTATATTATTATATGTGTATGGTGATGGTAGCACTGTATAGTATATTATTATATGTGTATGGTGATGGTAGCACTGTATGGTATATTATTATATGTGTATGGTGGTGGTAGCACTGTATCGTATATTATTATATGTGTATGGTGGTGGTAGCACTGTATGGTATATTATTATATGTGTATGGTGGTGGTAGCACTGTATGGTATATTATTATATGTGTATGGTGGTGGTACCACAGTATGGTATATTATTATATGTGTATGGTGGTGGTAGCACTGTATGGTATATTATTATATGTGTATGGTGGTGGTAGCACAGTATGGTATATTATTATATGTGTATGGTGGTGGTAGCACAGTATGGTATATTATTATATGTGTATGGTGGTGGTAGCACTGTATGGTATATTATTATATGTGTATGGTGGTGGTAGCTCTGTATGGTATATTATTATATGTGTATGGTGGTGGTAGCACTGTATGGTATATTATTATATGTGTATGGGGGTGGTAGCACTGTATGGTATATTATATTATTATATGTGTATGGGGGTGGTAGCACTGTATGGTATATTATTATATGTGTATGGTGGTGGTAGCACTGTATGGTATATTATTATATGTGTATGGTGGTGGTAGCACTGTATGGTATATTATTATATGTGTATGGTGGTGGTAGCACAGTATGGTATATTATTATATGTGTATGGTGGTGGTAGCACTGTATGGTATATTATTATATGTGTATGGTGGTGGTAGCACTGTATGGTATATTATTATATGTGTATGGTGGTGGTAGCACTGTATGGTATATTATTATATGTGTATGGTGGTGGTAGCACAGTATGGTATATTATTATATGTGTATGGTGGTGGTAGCACTGTATGGTATATTATTATATGTGTATGGTGGTGGTAGCACAGTATGGTATATTATTATATGTGTATGGTGGTGGTAGCAGTGTATGGTATATTATTATATGTGTATGGTGGTGGCAGCAGTGTATGGTATATTATTATATGTGTATGGTGGTGGTAGCTCTGTATGGTATATTATTATATGTGTATGGTGGTGGTAGTGCTGTATGGTATATTATTATATGTGTATGGTGGTGGTAGCACAGTATGGTATATTATTATATGTGTATGGTGATGGTAGCACAGTATGGTATATTATTATATGTGTATGGTGGTGGTAGCACAGTATGGTATATTATTATATGTGTATGGTGGTGGTAGCACAGTATGGTATATTATTATATGTGTATGGCGGTGGTAGCACTGTTACGGTATATTATTATATGTGTATGGTGGTGGTAGCTCTGTATGGTATATTATTATATGTGTATGGTGGTGGTAGCACTGTATGGTATATTATTATATGTGTATGGGGGTGGTAGCACTGTATGGTATATTATATTATTATATGTGTATGGGGGTGGTAGCACTGTATGGTATATTATTATATGTGTATGGTGGTGGTAGCACTGTATGGTATATTATTATATGTGTATGGTGGTGGTAGCACTGTATGGTATATTATTATATGTGTATGGTGGTGGTAGCACAGTATGGTATATTATTATATGTGTATGGTGGTGGTAGCACTGTATGGTATATTATTATATGTGTATGGTGGTGGTAGCACTGTATGGTATATTATTATATGTGTATGGTGGTGGTAGCACTGTATGGTATATTATTATATGTGTATGGTGGTGGTAGCACAGTATGGTATATTATTATATGTGTATGGTGGTGGTAGCACTGTATGGTATATTATTATATGTGTATGGTGGTGGTAGCACTGTATGGTATATTATTATATGTGTATGGTGGTGGTAGCTCTGTATGGTATATTATTATATGTGTATGGTGGTGGTAGCACTGTATGGTATATTATTATATGTGTATGGGGGTGGTAGCACTGTATGGTATATTATATTATTATATGTGTATGGGGGTGGTAGCACTGTATGGTATATTATTATATGTGTATGGTGGTGGTAGCACTGTATGGTATATTATTATATGTGTATGGTGGTGGTAGCACTGTATGGTATATTATTATATGTGTATGGTGGTGGTAGCACAGTATGGTATATTATTATATGTGTATGGTGGTGGTAGCACTGTATGGTATATTATTATATGTGTATGGTGGTGGTAGCACTGTATGGTATATTATTATATGTGTATGGTGGTGGTAGCACTGTATGGTATATTATTATATGTGTATGGTGGTGGTAGCACAGTATGGTATATTATTATATGTGTATGGTGGTGGTAGCACTGTATGGTATATTATTATATGTGTATGGTGGTGGTAGCACAGTATGGTATATTATTATATGTGTATGGTGGTGGTAGCAGTGTATGGTATATTATTATATGTGTATGGTGGTGGTAGCAGTGTATGGTATATTATTATATGTGTATGGTGGTGGTAGCTCTGTATGGTATATTATTATATGTGTATGGTGGTGGTAGTGCTGTATGGTATATTATTATATGTGTATGGTGGTGGTAGCACAGTATGGTATATTATTATATGTGTATGGTGGTGATAGCACTGTATGGTATATTATTATATGTGTATGGTGATGGTAGCACTGTATGGTATATTATTATATGTGTATGGTGGTGGTAGCACTGTATGGTATATTATTATATGTGTATGGTGGTGGTAGCACTGTATGGTATATTATTATATGTGTATGGTGATGGTAGCACTGTATGGTATATTATTATATGTGTATGGTGGTGGTAGCACAGTATGGTATATTATTATATGTGTATGGTGGTGGTAGCACTGTATGGTATATTATTATATGTGTATGGTGGTGGTAGCACAGTATGGTATATTATTATATGTGTATGGTGGTGGTAGCAGTGTATGGTATATTATTATATGTGTATGGTGGTGGTAGCAGTGTATGGTATATTATTATATGTGTATGGTGGTGGTAGCTCTGTATGGTATATTATTATATGTGTATGGTGGTGGTAGTGCTGTATGGTATATTATTATATGTGTATGGTGGTGGTAGCACAGTATGGTATATTATTATATGTGTATGGTGGTGATAGCACTGTATGGTATATTATTATATGTGTATGGTGATGGTAGCACTGTATGGTATATTATTATATGTGTATGGTGGTGGTAGCACTGTATGGTATATTATTATATGTGTATGGTGGTGGTAGCACTGTATGGTATATTATTATATGTGTATGGTGATGGTAGCACTGTATGGTATATTATTATATGTGTATGGTGGTGGTAGCACAGTATGGTATATTATTATATGTGTATGGTGGTGGTAGCACAGTATGGTATATTATTATATGTGTATGGTGGTGGTATCACTGTATGGTATATTATTATATGTGTATGGTGGTGGTAGCACTGTATGGTATATTATTATATGTGTATGGTGGCGGTAGCACAGTATGGTATATTATTATATGTGTATGGTGGTGGTAGCACTGTATGGTATATTATTATATGTGTATGGTGGTGGTAGCACAGTATGGTATATTATTATATGTGTATGGTGGTGGTAGCACAGTATGGTATATTATTATATGTGTATGGTGGTGGTAGCACAGTATGGTATTTTATTATATGTGTATGGTGATGGTATCACTGTATGGTATATTATTATATGTGTATGGTGGTGGTAGCTCTGTATGGTATATTATTATATGTGTATGGTGGTGGTAGCACTGTATGGTATATTATTATATGTGTATGGTGGTGGTAACACTGTATGGTATATTATTATATGTGTATGGTATGGTATATTATTATATGTGTATGGTGGTGGTAGCACTGTATGGTATATTATTATATGTGTATGGTGGTGGTAGCACTGTATGGTATATTATTATATGTGTATGGTGGTGGTAGCACAGTATGGTATATTATTATATGTGTATGGTGGTGGTAGCACAGTATGGTATATTATTATATGTGTATGGTGGTGGTAGCACTGTATGGTATATTATTATATGTGTATGGTGGTGGTAGCACTGTATGGTATATTATTATATGTGTATGGTGGTGGTAGCACTGTGTGGTATATTATTATATGTGTATGGTGGTGGTAGCACTGTATGGTATATTATTATATGTGTATGGTGGTGGTAGCACAGTATGGTATATTATTATATGTGTATGGTGATGGTAGCACAGTATGGTATATTATTATATGTGTATGGTGGTGGTAGCACAGTATGGTATATTATTATATGTGTATGGTGGTGGTAGCACAGTATGGTATATTATTATATGTGTATGGCGGTGGTAGCACTGTTACGGTATATTATTATATGTGTATGGTGGTGGTAGCACAGTATGGTATATTATTATATGTGTATGGTGGTGGAAGCACAGTATGGTATATTATTATATGTGTATGGTGGTGGTAGCACTGTATGGTATATTATTATATGTGTATGGTGGTGGTAGTGCTGTATGGTATATTATTATATGTGTATGGTGGTGGTAGCACAGTATGGTATATTATTATATGTGTATGGTGGTGGTAGCACTGTATGGTATATTATTATATGTGTATGGTGGTGGTAGCACTGTATGGTATATTATTATATGTGTATGGTGGTGGTAGCACTGTATGGTATATTATTATATGTGTATGGTGGTGGTAGCACTGTATGGTATATTATTATATGTGTATGGTGGTGATAGCACTGTATGGTATATTATTATATGTGTATGGTGATGGTAGCACTGTATGGTATATTATTATATGTGTATGGTGGTGGTAGCACAGTATGGTATATTATTATATGTGTATGGTGGTGGTAGCACTGTATGGTATATTATTATATGTGTATGGTGGTGGTACCACAGTATGGTATATTATTATATGTGTATGGTGGTGGTGGCACTGTATGGTATATTATTATATGTGTATGGTGATGGTGGCACTGTATGGTATATTATTATATGTGTATGGTGGTGGTAGCACTGTATGGTATATTATTATATGTGTATGGTGGTGGTAGCACTGTATGGTATATTATTATATGTGTATGGTGGTGGTACCACAGTATGGTATATTATTATATGTGTATGGTGGTGGTAGCACTGTATGGTATATTATTATATGTGTATGGTGGTGGTAGCACTGTATGGTATATTATTATATGTGTATGGTGGTGGTAGCACAGTATGGTATATTATTATATGTGTATGGTGGTGGTAGCACTGTATGGTATATTATTATATGTGTATGGTGGTGGTAGCACTGTATGGTATATTATTATATGTGTATGGTGGTGGTAGCACTGTATGGTATATTATTATATGTGTATGGTGGTGGTAGCACAGTATGGTATATTATTATATGTGTATGGTGGTGGTAGCACAGTATGGTATATTATTATATGTGTATGGTGGTGGAAGCACAGTATGGTATATTATTATATGTGTATGGTGGTGGTAGCACTGTATGGTATATTATTATATGTGTATGGTGGTGGTAGCACTGTATGGTATATTATTATATGTGTATGGTGGTGGTAGCACTGTATGGTATATTATTATATGTGTATGGTGGTGGTAGCACTGTATGGTATATTATTATATGTGTATGGTGGTGGTAGCACTGTATGGTATATTATTATATGTGTATGGTGGTGGTAGCACTGTATGGTATATTATTATATGTGTATGGTGGTGGTAGCACAGTATGGTATATTATTATATGTGTATGGTGGTGGTAGCACAGTATGGTATATTATTATATGTGTATGGTGGTGGTAGCACAGTATGGTATATTATTATATGTGTATGGTGGTGGAAGCACAGTATGGTATATTATTATATGTGTATGGTGGTGGTAGCACTGTATGGTATATTATTATATGTGTATGGTGGTGGTAGCACTGTATGGTATATTATTATATGTGTATGGTGGTGATAGCACTGTATGGTATATTATTATATGTGTATGGTGATGGTAGCACTGTATGGTATATTATTATATGTGTATGGTGGTGGTAGCACAGTATGGTATATTATTATATGTGTATGGTGGTGGTAGCACTGTATGGTATATTATTATATGTGTATGGTGGTGGTAGCACTGTATGGTATATTATTATATGTGTATGGTGGTGGTAGCACTGTATGGTATATTATTATATGTGTATGGTGGTGATAGCACTGTATGGTATATTATATTATTATATGTGTATGGTGGTGGTAGCACTGTATGGTATATTATTATATGTGTATGGTGGTGGTAGCACTGTATGGTATATTATTATATGTGTATGGTGGTGGTAGCACAGTATGGTATATTATTATATGTGTATGGTGGTGGTAGCACAGTATGGTATATTATTATATGTGTATGGTGGTGGTAGCACTGTATGGTATATTATTATATGTGTATGGTGGTGGTAGCACTGTATGGTATATTATTATATGTGTATGGTGGTGGTAGCACAGTATGGTATATTATTATATGTGTATGGTGGTGGTAGCACTGTATGGTATATTATTATATGTGTATGGTGGTGGTAGCACTGTATGGTATATTATTATATGTGTATGGTGGTGGTAGCACAGTATGGTATATTATTATATGTGTATGGTGGTGGTAGCACAGTATGGTATATTATTATATGTGTATGGTGGTGGTAGCACTGTATGGTATATTATTATATGTGTATGGTGGTGGTAGCACTGTATGGTATATTATTATATGTGTATGGTGGTGGTAGCTCTGTATGGTATATTATTATATGTGTATGGTGGTGGTAGCACAGTATGGTATATTATTATATGTGTATGGTGGTGGTAGCACAGTATGGTATATTATTATATGTGTATGGTGGTGGTAGCACTGTATGGTATATTATTATATGTGTATGGTGGTGGTAGCACAGTATGGTATATTATTATATGTGTATGGTGGTGGTAGCACTGTGTGGTATATTATTATATGTGTATGGTGATGGTAGCACTGTATGGTATATTATTATATGTGTATGGTGGTGGTAGCACTGTATGGTGTATTATTATATGTGTATGGTGGTGGTAGCACAGTATGGTATATTATTATATGTGTATGGTGGTGGTAGCAGTGTATGGTATATTATTATATGTGTATGGTGGTGGTAGCACTGTATGGTATATTATTATATGTGTATGGTGGTGGTAGCAGTGTATGGTATATTACTATATGTGTATGGTGGTGGTAGCAGTGTATGGTATATTATTATATGTGTATGGTGGTGGTAACACTGTATGGTATATTATTATATGTGTATGGTGGTGGTAGCAATGTATGGTATATTATTATATGTGTATGGTGGTGGTAGCACTGTATGGTATATTATTATATGTGTATGGTGGTGGTAGCACTGTGTGGTATATTATTATATGTGTATGGTGGTGGTAGCTCTGTATGGTATATTATTATATGTGTATGGTGGTGGTAGCACAGTATGGTATATTATTATATGTGTATGGTGGTGATAGCACTGTATGGTATATTATTATATGTGTATGGTGATGGTAGCACTGTATGGTATATTATTATATGTGTATGGTGGTGGTAGCTCTGTATGGTATATTATTATATGTGTATGGTGGTGGTAGCACAGTATGGTATATTATTATATGTGTATGGTGGTGATAGCACTGTATGGTATATTATTATATGTGTATGGTGATGGTAGCACTGTATGGTATATTATTATATGTGTATGGTGGTGGTAGCTCTGTATGGTATATTATTATATGTGTATGGTGGTGGTAGCACAGTATGGTATATTATTATATGTGTATGGTGGTGATAGCACTGTATGGTATATTATTATATGTGTATGGTGATGGTAGCACTGTATGGTATATTATTATATGTGTATGGTGGTGGTAGCACAGTATGGTATATTATTATATGTGTATGGTGGTGGTAGCACTGTATGGTATATTATTATATGTGTATGGTGGTGGTAGCACTGTATGGTATATTATTATATGTGTATGGTGGTGGTAGCACTGTATGGTATATTATTATATGTGTATGGTGGTGGTAGCTCTGTATGGTATATTATTATATGTGTATGGTGGTGGTAGCACTGTATGGTATATTATTATATGTGTATGGTGGTGGTAGCACTGTATGGTATATTATTATATGTGTATGGTGGTGGTAGCACTGTATGGTATATTATTATATGTGTATGGTGGTGGTAGCACTGTATGGTATATTATTATATGTGTATGGTGGTGGTCGCACTGTATGGTATATTATTATATGTGTATGGTGATGGTAGCACAGTATGGTATATTATTATATGTGTATGGTGGTGGTAGCACTGTATGGTATATTATTATATGTGTATGGTGGTGGTAGCTCTGTATGGTATATTATTATATGTGTATGGTGATCGTAGCACTGTAGGGTATATTATTATATGTGTATGGTGGTGGTAGCACTGTATGGTATATTATTATATGTGTTTGGTGGTGGTAGCACTGTATGGTATATTATTATATGTGTATGGTGGTGGTAGCACTGTATGGTATATTATTATATGTGTATGGTGGTGGTAGCACTGTGTGGTATATTATTATATGTGTATGGTGGTGGTAGCACTGTATGGTATATTATTATATGTGTATGGTGGTGGTAGCACAGTATGGTATATTATTATATGTGTATGGTGATCGTAGCACTGTGTGGTATATTATTATATGTGTATGGTGGTGGTATCACTGTATGGTATATTATTATATGTGTATGGTGGTGGTAGCACTGTGTGGTATATTATTATATGTGTATGATGGTGGTAGCACTGTATGGTATATTATTATATGTGTATGGTGATGGTAGCACTGTATGGTATATTATTATATGTGTATGGTGGTGGTAGCACTGTATGGTATATTATTATATGTGTATGGTGGTGGTAGCACTGTATGGTATATTATTATATGTGTATGGTGGTGGTAGCACTGTATGGTATATTATTATATGTGTATGGTGGTGGTCGCACTGTATGGTATATTATTATATGTGTATGGTGATTGTAGCACAGTATGGTATATTATTATATGTGTATGGTGGTGGTAGCACTGTATGGTATATTATTATATGTGTATGGTGGTGGTAGCTCTGTATGGTATATTATTATATGTGTATGGTGATCGTAGCACTGTAGAGTATATTATTATATGTGTTTGGTGGTGGTAGCACTGTATGGTATATTATTATATGTGTTTGGTGGTGGTAGCACTGTATGGTATATTATTATATGTGTATGGTGGTGGTAGCACTGTATGGTATATTATTATATGTGTATGGTGGTGGTAGCACAGTATGGTATATTATTATATGTGTATGGTGGTGGTAGCACAGTATGGTATATTATTATATGTGTATGGTGGTGGTATCACTGTATGGTATATTATTATATGTGTATGGTGGTGGTAGTGCTGTATGGTATATTATTATATGTGTATGGTGGTGGTATGACTGTATGGTATATTATTATATGTGTATGGTGGTGGTAGCACTGTATGGCATATTATTATATGTGTATGGTGGTGGTATCACTGTATGGTATATTATTATATGTGTATGGTGGTGGTAGTGCTGTATGGTGTATTATTATATGTGTATGGTGGTGGTAGCACTGTATGGTATATTATTATATGTGTATGGTGGTGGTAGTGCTGTATGGTATATTATTATATGTGTATGGCGGTGGTAGCACAGTATGGTATATTATTATATGTGTATGGTGGTGGTATCACTGTATGGTATATTATTATATGTGTATGGTGGTGGTAGTGCTGTATGGTATATTATTATATGTGTATGGTGGTGGTAGTGCTGTATGGTATATTATTATATGTGTATGGCGGTGGTAGCACAGTATGGTATATTATTATATGTGTATGGTGGTGGTGTCACTGTATGGTATATTATTATATGTGTATGGTGGTGGTAGCACAGTATGGTATATTATTATATGTGTATGGTGGTGGTAGTGCTGTATGGTATATTATTATATGTGTATGGTGGTGGTAGCACTGTATGGCATATTATTATATGTGTATGGTGGTGGTAGCACTGTATGGTATATTATTATATGTGTATGGTGGTGGTAGCACAGTATGGTATATTATTATATGTGTATGGTGGTGGTAGCACTGTATGGTATATTATTATATGTGTATGGTGGTGGTAGCACAGTATGGTATATTATTATATGTGTATGGTGATGGTAGCACAGTATGGTATATTATTATATGTGTATGGTGGTGGTAGCACAGTATGGTATATTATTATATGTGTATGGTGGTGGTAGCACAGTATGTTATATTATTATATGTGTATGGTGGTGGTAGCACTGTATGGTATATTATTATATGTGTATGGTGGTGGTAGCACTGTATGGTATATTATTATATGTGTATGGTGGTGGTAGCGCTGTATGGTATATTATTATATGTGTATGGTGGTGGTATCACTGTATGGTATATTATTATATGTGTATGGTGGTGGTAGCACTGTATGGTATATTATTATATGTGTATGGTATGGTATATTATTATATGTGTATGGTGGTGGTAGCACTGTATGGTATATTATTATATGTGTATGGTGGTGGTAGCACTGCATGGTATATTATTATATTATATGTGTATGGTGATGGTGGCACTGTATGGTATATTATTATATGTGTATGGTGGTGGTAGCACTGTATGGTATATTATTATATGTGTATGGTGGTGGAAGCACTGTATGGTATATTATTATATGTGTATGGTGGTGGTAGCACTGTATGGTATATTATTATATGTGTATGGTGGTGGTAGCACTGTATGGTATATTATTATATGTGTATGGTGGTGGTAACACTGTATGGTATATTATTATATGTGTATGGTATGGTATATTATTATATGTGTATGGTGGTGGTAGCTCTGTATGGTATATTATTATATGTGTATGGTGGTGGTAGCACTGTATGGTATATTATTATATGTGTATGGTGGTGGTAGCACTGTATGGTATATTATTATATGTGTATGGTGGTGGTAGCACTGTATGGTATATTATTATATGTGTATGGTGGTGGTAGCACAGTATGGTATATTATTATATGTGTATGGTGGTGGTAGCACTGTATGGTATATTATTATATGTGTATGGTGGTGGTAGTGCTGTATGGTATATTATTATATGTGTATGGTGGTGATAGCACTGTATGGTATATTATTATATGTGTATGGTGGTGGTAGCACTGTATGGTATATTATTATATGTGTATGGTGATGGTAGCACAGTATGGTATATTATTATATGTGTATGGTGGTGGTAGCACTGTATGGTATATTATTATATGTGTATGGTGGTGGTAGCACTGTATGGTATATTATTATATGTGTATGGTGGTGGTAGCACAGTATGGTATATTATTATATGTGTATGGTGGTGGTAGTGCTGTATGGTGTATTATTATATGTGTATGGTGGTGGTAGCACTGTATGGTATATTATTATATGTGTATGGTGGTGGTAGTGCTGTATGGTATATTATTATATGTGTATGGCGGTGGTAGCACAGTATGGTATATTATTATATGTGTATGGTGATGGTAGCACAGTATGGTATATTATTATATGTGTATGGTGGTGGTAGCACAGTGTGGTATATTATTATATGTGTATGGTGGTGGTAGCACAGTATGGTATATTATTATATGTGTATGGTGGTGGTAGCACAGTGTGGTATATTATTATATGTGTATGGTGGTGGTAGCACAGTATGGTATATTATTATATGTGTATGGTGGTGTTATCACTGTATGGTATATTATTATATGTGTATGGTGGTGGTAGCACAGTATGGTATATTATTATATGTGTATGGTGGTGGTAGCACTGTATGGTATATTATTATATGTGTATGGTGGTGGTAGCACTGTATGGTATATTATTATATGTGTATGGTGGTGGTAGCACTGTATGGTATATTATTATATGTGTATGTTGGTGGTAGCACAGTATGGAATATTACTATATGTGTATGGTGGTGGTAGTGCTGTATGGTATATTATTATATGTGTATGGTGGTGGTAGTGCTGTATGGTATATTATTATATGTGTATGGCGGTGGTAGCACAGTATGGTATATTATTATATGTGTATGGTGGTGGTATCACTGTATGGTATATTATTATATGTGTATGGTGGTGGTAGTGCTGTATGGTATATTATTATATGTGTATGGTGGTGGTAGCACTGTATGGTATATTATTATATGTGTATGGTGGTGGTATCACTGTATGGTATATTATTATATGTGTATGGTGGTGGTAGCACAGTATGGTATATTATTATATGTGTATGGTGGTGGTAGCACTGTATGGTATATTATTATATGTGTATGGTGGTGGTAGCTCTGTATGGTATATTATTATATGTGTATGGTGGTGGTAGCACAGTATGGTATATTATTATATGTGTATGGTGGTGGTAGCACAGTGTGGTATATTATTATATGTGTATGGTGGTGGTAGCACAGTATGGTATATTATTATATGTGTATGGTGGTGGTAGCACTGTATGGTATATTATTATATGTGTATGGTGGTGGTAGCACTGTGTGGTATATTATTATATGTGTATGATGGTGGTAGCACTGTATGGTATATTATTATATGTGTATGGTGGTGGTAGCACTGTATGGTATATTATTATATGTGTATGGTGGTGGTAGCACTGTATGGTATATTATTATATGTGTATGGTGATGGTAGCACTGTATGGTATATTATTATATGTGTATGGTGGTGGTAGCACTGTATGGTAGATTATTATATGTGTATGGTGGTGGTAGCACAGTATGGTATATTATTATATGTGTATGGTGGTGGTAGCACTGTATGGTATATTATTATATGTGTATGGGGGTGGTAGCACTGTATGGTATATTATATTATTATATGTGTATGGGGGTGGTAGCACTGTATGGTATATTATTATATGTGTATGGTGGTGGTAGCACTGTATGGTATATTATTATATGTGTATGGTGGTGGTAGCACTGTATGGTATATTATTATATGTGTATGGTGGTGGTAGCACAGTATGGTATATTATTATATGTGTATGGTGGTGGTAACACTGTATGGTATATTATTATATGTGTATGGTGGTGGTAGCACTGTATGGTATATTATTATATGTGTATGGTGGTGGTAGCACTGTATGGTATATTATTATATGTGTATGGTGGTGGTAGCACTGTATGGTATATTATTATATGTGTGTGGTGGTGGTAGCACTGTATGGTATATTATTATATGTGTATGGTGGTGGTAGTGCTGTATGGTATATTATTATATGTGTATGGTGGTGGTAGCACTGTATGGTATATTATTATATGTGTATGGTGGTGGTAGTGCTGTATGGTATATTATTATATGTGTATGGTGGTGGTAGCACAGTATGGTATATTATTATATGTGTATGGTGGTGGTAGCACAGTATGGTATATTATTATATGTGTATGGTGATCGTAGCACTGTGTGGTATATTATTATATGTGTATGGTGGTGGTAGCACTGTATGGTATATTATTATATGTGTATGGTGGTGGTAGCACAGTATGGTATATTATTATATGTGTATGGTGATCGTAGCACTGTGTGGTATGTTATTATATGTGTATGGTGGTGGTAGCTCTGTATGGTATATTATTATATGTGTATGGTGGTGGTAGCACTGTATGGTATATTATTATATGTGTATGGTGGTGGTAGCACTGTATGGTATATTATTATATGTGTATGTTGGTGGTAGCACAGTATGGAATATTATTATATGTGTATGGTGGTGGTAGTGCTGTATGGTATATTATTATATGTGTATGGTGGTGGTAGCACAGTATGGTATATTATTATATGTGTATGGTGGTGGTAGCACTGTATGGTATATTATTATATGTGTATGGTGGTGGTACCACAGTATGGTATATTATTATATGTGTATGGTGATGGTGGCACTGTATGGTATATTATTATATGTGTATGGTGGTGGTAGCACTGTATGGTATATTATTATATGTGTATGGTGGTGGTAGCACTGTATGGTATATTATTATATGTGTATGGTGATGGTGGCACTGTATGGTATATTATTATATGTGTATGGTGGTGGTAGCACTGTATGGTATATTATTATATGTGTATGGTGGTGGTAGCACTGTATGGTATATTATTATATGTGTATGGTGGTGGTAGCACTGTATGGTATATTATTATATGTGTATGGTGGTGGTAGCACAGTATGGTATATTATTATATGTGTATGGTGGTGGTAGCACTGTATGGTATATTATTATATGTGTATGGTGGTGGTAGCACTGTATGGTATATTATTATATGTGTATGGTGGTGGTAGCACAGTATGGTATATTATTATATGTGTATGGTGGTGGTAATACTGTATGGTATATTATTATATGTGTATGGTGGTGGTAGCAATGTATGGTATATTATTATATGTGTATGGTGGTGGTAGCACTGTATGGTATATTATTATATGTGTATGGTGGTGGTAGCACTGTATGGTATATTATTATATGTGTATGGTGGTGGTAGCACAGTATGGTATATTATTATATGTGTATGGTGATCGTAGCACTGTGTGGTATGTTATTATATGTGTATGGTGGTGGTAGCTCTGTATGGTATATTATTATATGTGTATGGTGGTGGTAGCACTGTATGGTATATTATTATATGTGTATGGTGGTGGTAGCACTGTATGGTATATTATTATATGTGTATGTTGGTGGTAGCACAGTATGGAATATTATTATATGTGTATGGTGGTGGTAGTGCTGTATGGTATATTATTATATGTGTATGGTGGTGGTAGCACAGTATGGTATATTATTATATGTGTATGGTGGTGGTAGCACTGTATGGTATATTATTATATGTGTATGGTGGTGGTACCACAGTATGGTATATTATTATATGTGTATGGTGATGGTGGCACTGTATGGTATATTATTATATGTGTATGGTGGTGGTAGCACTGTATGGTATATTATTATATGTGTATGGTGGTGGTAGCACTGTATGGTATATTATTATATGTGTATGGTGGTGGTAGCACTGTATGGTATATTATTATATGTGTATGGTGGTGGTAGCACTGTATGGTATATTATTATATGTGTATGGTGGTGGTAGCACAGTATGGTATATTATTATATGTGTATGGTGGTGGTAGCACTGTATGGTATATTATTATATGTGTATGGTGGTGGTAGCACAGTATGGTATATTATTATATGTGTATGGTGGTGGTAATACTGTATGGTATATTATTATATGTGTATGGTGGTGGTAGCAATGTATGGTATATTATTATATGTGTATGGTGGTGGTAGCACAGTATGGTATATTATTATATGTGTATGGTGGTGGTAGCACTGTATGGTATATTATTATATGTGTATGGTGGTGGTAGCACTGTATGGTATATTATTATATGTGTATGGTGGTGGTAATACTGTATGGTATATTATTATATGTGTATGGTGGTGGTAGCAATGTATGGTATATTATTATATGTGTATGGTGGTGGTAGCACAGTATGGTATATTATTATATGTGTATGGTGATCGTAGCACTGTGTGGTATGTTATTATATGTGTATGGTGGTGGTAGCACTGTATGGTATATTATTATATGTGTATGGTGGTGGTAATACTGTATGGTATATTATTATATGTGTATGGTGGTGGTAGCACTGTATGGTATATTATTATATGTGTATGGTGGTGGTAGCACTGTATGGTATATTATTATATGTGTATGGTGGTGGTAGCACAGTATGGTATGTTATTATATGTGTATGGTGGTGGTAGCACAGTATGGTATATTATTATATGTGTATGGTGGTGGTAGCACTGTATGGTATATTATTATATGTGTATGGTGGTGGTAGCACAGTATGGTATATTATTATATGTGTATGGTGGTGGTAGCACTGTATGGTATATTATTATATGTGTATGGTGGTGGTAGCACAGTATGGTATATTATTATATGTGTATGGTGGTGGTAGCACTGTATGGTATATTATTATATGTGTATGGTGGTGGTAATACTGTATGGTATATTATTATATGTGTATGGTGGTGGTAGCAATGTATGGTATATTATTATATGTGTATGGTGGTGGTAGCACTGTATGGTATATTATTATATGTGTATGGTGGTGGTAGCACTGTATGGTATATTATTATATGTGTATGGTGGTGGTAGCACTGTATGGTATATTATTATATGTGTATGGTGGTGGTAATACTGTATGGTATATTATTATATGTGTATGGTGGTGGTAGCAATGTATGGTATATTATTATATGTGTATGGTGGTGGTAGCACTGTATGGTATATTATTATATGTGTATGGTGGTGGTAGCACTGTAGCCATTTTTCAGCTTTTCATTTTCGCTTTTTCCTCCGCACTTTCCAACAGCCATAACTTTTTTTTTTTTACTCCTTGATATAACAATATAAATACTTGTTTCTTGCGAGATAAGTTGTACTTTTTCACGGCCCTATTTATTGTACCATATAATTTACTGGGAAACTGGGAAATGGAATGGGAAAAACAACGAATCTTCCACTGTCATTTGTATTTTGTTTTTACGGCGTTTACTGTGCAGTAAAAGCGACATGTTAACTTTACTCTGCGGGTCAGCAGGATTTTAATGATACCAAATCTATATCGTTTTTTTGTATGTTTTTCTACTATTAAAAGAAAAAAAACGAATTACTAAAAATAAAATTTGTTTTGATTCACCATATTCTGAGAGCTATAACTTTTTTATTTTTTCCGTCGATTGAGCAATGTGAGGGCTTGTTTTTTGCAGGGCGATCCGTAGTTTTTATTGGTATGTTGTATTGATTTGAACATTTACAGATGCGGCGATACCAGTTAGATAATAAATTGTAATAACTTTTGAGGAAAAAAGGGATTCGAACCAGCGATCGTTGTATCGCTTGCACGATATACTGCAAACTAATATAGTGCAGTCTATAGTGATTTTCACAGGCTCCTATTACACAGGTTTTTCCATGAGAGCCTTGACAAAGACCCTTCACTCACTATGGGTCGAAACGTTGCTTGTCGTTTGTGGATGTCTTGACAATAAAACCGCTTTGATGATTTGAAGACGTGTGCTGTTGTCCTACTACTTCTTTGGATATACTTCTTTGGATATACATCGTGCTGGAGTTGGTTTGCCTGGCTTGACAGCGTGCACCGCACCATACTCGGGACTAGTGCTGCTTCAAAAATCTCCTTTTTTCTGATATGTATCCACAGGATATGTCATAAATGTCAGATAAATGCAGGTCCCATCTCTGGGACCCGTACCGATCTCTACAACGGGGCCCCCTAAACCCTGTTCTAGCATTGTCCGCTCTCTCTGCCTCCCGGTCACTTCCTGGTTACATAGTCGGGAGTTACGCTGTTTCCGTAACTCCCATAGTAGCGAATGGCACATACGGAAGAAGAGTAGCATACGAGCTACGCTGTTTCCGTAACTACCATTCAGTTTCATGGGACTTATGAAAACAGCGTAGCTCAGCGTGCTACGCTGTTTTCGTAACTCACGACCATATAACCTTTTTCATGATCGGAATTCACCTCATTCGGCCCTGCACCAGGCATAACACAGTGTATCAGTTTTGCCAGAATGTTACTTTAATGTCTAATGTATAGAAAACGTTCTGCTTGTTGCCTTCAACATCTGTTTGTTATCATTAAGAGACATCTCTATATCACACCTAATCAGAGGATTAAGACATTTGCGGTGCCCTATCAGCTACCTACACCCACAAGCCCGCACTTGCCATATTAGATTTCTGATTAGAAGTACCTGGATTGCTTGCAGATGTTTTGCGGATGTCTCGGAATATATGATTAATCCTGCTGAGTACCAGGTACAGTGACCTCCAAAGCTTTAAAGGATATGCGATACTGAGAAATTGTATGGCCAGATGGAGGTAAATTATGAGTGACAGACTCAGCCTGGTCTCCTTTTATGTCTCCGTGTCAATAAATTTCTCAGGAGGATATCTGCACAGCCAACTGTGATGTATATTTGAACTAGAAGAGAACGTCAGTCAGCACTTGCGGCCCTAATCAGGATTATGCTCCATTAGTACACTGAATTTATTTTGTGTAAAATTCGATTTTCCACAATGTTGCACAGCTGAGAAACGCGTAAGGTACAATAACGAGACCATAATTGCTACAAATGGATACAAAAAGGTTCTGCATAATAGACCCTATCAAGATTCATCCTGCTGCTGGCCCATGACTGTTTTGCTTAATAAAGGTCACTTAACAATGTGAAGGTGCAAAACATCATTCTGATTGCTTTAAGTGAATTTCAACCTTTTATTATCCTGTAGTTTTTTGGGCAAAAATATCTATAGTTTAGTTTTTTATACAGAGCTACAAATCCTCTACATACGGATGTTTCCACCCATACCTTTGCTTGGATTTGGTTAAAGACTCCCAATATATCATGAAACCATTTCATTAAAATATTGCGACATGCTAGTAAAACCCTTGACAGGCTGCAATGTACATCACAACCACTGGGTGGCCACACACAGAAACATATAGCATTGACATCTCGTGACAGAGTATCACGAAATCATGTTTTGTTTGTTTTCAAAACTGGTCATCTCGCGCCAAACATCCCTAACTCCATTTGCTAAAATGCAACCCCAAACTTGCAAGGAACCTCCACCATGCTTTACTGTTGCCTGCAGACGCTCATTATTGCACCGCTCTCCAGCTCTTCGGCGAACAAACTGTCTTCTGAAGTGCATCCAAACAAGTAGGGAGGGGGTACACTGACTGTAAGGGGGTCAGTAGCTGGAGATGGGGTTTTTGGTCTAGGGTAGCTGCCAAGGGTTTATTCATTTTAATTGTTTCCTTCCATGGTTCTTAAATGGTTAAAACATGTGGATGCAATCAATTTGTGAACTCCCCTTTTTCCCTGCGTAGGATTAATTTGGTACTGGCCACATATGGACCAATAGTGAAAGGTTCTGTACCTTGCCCTGTCCATTAGCAAAGGTTTTAAACTACAGTCATATGTTGGGTACTTCCGGTTTCTGCTGGATCCTGGGGGAGAGTTTCCCAATCTCCCACCCCTTTTTCTGTTATGTTTATGTAAAAAATATATATATATAAGAAAAAAAAGAAAAAAAAGAAACAACAAAATAAACGCAAATATAAAGCAACAAATTTTATGATGATCTAAGTTGTTCTCCATTTATTTTGCAAATGTTTTTGCCAAATGTCGTGTATTCTATTTTATTCAAGTCACAGCTAGCTGTCTATTGAGACTTTGATGGTGTGAGGAGGAGCTATGATGGCAGACTTGCCCCTTGGAAGTGCAGCGGTTGGCATAATGCCTCGTAGCTACGGATAATATTATAGCGGTTTTTACCGCTAGGCGGTTTTGATTTTAAGTTTTAAATAAAAGCTGTGGCCGATGACCCTTCAGCAAAAATAATATTTGGTGTCCTGGTCTTTATTTACTTTGTTTATAAGGAAGCTACCTACACAGTTCACGGTTGGTTCACCCTACTTGCAGTCTGTTGCAGACAAATATTTCTCATTTTGACACATCAGTCCAGAGCACCTGCTGCCATTTTTCTGCACCCCAGTTTATATGTTTTCGTGCATAGTTGAGTCGCTTGGCCTTGTTTCAACGTCAAAGATATGGCTTTTTGGCCGCAATTCTTCCATGAAGACCACTTCTGGCCAGACTTCTCCGAACGGTAGATGGGTGTACCTGGGTCCCACTGGTTTCTGCGAGTTCTGAGCTGATGGCACTGCTGGACATCTTATGATTTTGAAGGGAAATTAACATGATGTGTCTTTGATCTGCTGCACTAGGGCCCTGCTCATACTGAGTTTTTTTGCAGGCAGAGAAATCTGCAGATTGTGAAGTACGTTCAATTCCTTGCCGCAATTTTCGCTGCCTTTTTTTTTACCGTGGCCATTCAGCTCCACAGGCAAAAATGCAGAGAAAAATGCTTTCTCTGCCTGCCATTGATTTTAATAGGAGGTCAGAGGCGGAACCGCGACAACAAAGACCATGGCGCTTTTTTTAGCGCAAGTGGCTAAAAGCCACGGCGGAAAACAATAAAAAACGGGATTCATTTTCGGACGTTTTTCTGCCGCTGATTCCGACGCAGTTTCCGAGTCAAAATCAGCGTTAAAAAAAACTGTGTGAACTGGGCCTAAGTTTCCTCGGCCGGCCATGGCGTCAGCGGTCCGCAATGTTTCCTGTTTGTTTGTACTTCTTCAAAAGAGCCTGAACAGCACATCTTGAAATCTCAGTCTGCTTTGAAATCTTTGCCTGGGAGAGACCTTGCTGATGCAGTGTAACTACCTTGTGTCTTGTTGCTGTGCTCAGTCTTGCCATGGTGAAACTGTGACATGAAACTGTCTTTCACAACCTCAGCTTTGTAGCAGAGTTTGGCTGTTCCTCGTCCAGTTTTAAGCCTCCTACACAGCTGTTTCTGTTACAGTTAATGACTGTGTTTCAACCTACATATGAAAATGATGATCATTATCACCTGTTTGATATAATTGGTTAATCATACACCTGACTATAATCCTACAAAATTCATGACTGTGCAAATCTACCTAGAAGAATTAATGCTGCTTTGAAAGCAAAGGGTGGTCACACTAAATATTGATTTGATTTAGATCTCTCTTCTGTTCCTTGTATTTTGTTAATTGATTTTTTAAAAAAACAACTATTAACGCTTGTTTTTTTAAAGCATTCTTAGTTCGCAGCATTTTTCCACATCTGCCTAAAACTTTTGCACAGTAATGTATGTTAACAAGATTTGGGGATAGATAGCTTGTTACCATGGAGATTCATTTATCTGCATAGGAGCTGAAGACACAAAACTGTAGGACATTTTTAATAAAGACTATTTTCAAAGTTGCTTCATTTTTCATTTAAGATGCATTAAAAAAATGGATTTGAGGAGAATACATACGAAAAAAAATTCTGTGGGGGGGCAGTGTCAATTCAATGGCTACATTACTAAGAGTAATTAATTAAAACCCCAAAAACAAATAGAATTTAATAAATAGTCAAACATTCAACACATGTATCCCATTACGCATGAAATGGTAAGCAAATGTGGCATTTGTTGTACTATTATGAGCCTGACTCCACATGAGGATTTTCATTAGGGACAGATAACGGTCCCACCAGTCTCTCATAATAAGATTATACACAGGAAATTAAGTGAATTCACGATGAAGCCATTGTAATGAACCTGGGGAGAACATGACTTATATAACAGTATAAGATAGAGCCGTGCAAATCATAAACAACAATAATCTATGACAAAAGCTTTATAAAGACACATTTTTTATTGTGACTTATGATAAGGATGAATAATGGATTAATGAATAAAAAGTTAAAATAAATACATTATTATTACATTATATCTAATAATATATCTCCAGGGCCGACTGACCGCATGGGCGTTCAAAAAGTGCCCTAAGGCCCAGGGTGGGAAAGTGACCCACAACCCACCAGTTGTACCAATAAGTTTATCTCTATTGGATATTTACCAGCACCCTTTCGACCATGCCTTTGGTATGGGTATATGAAGTTTTTGGTTTTATGTTTATAGGGTTTACATTTCTAAAATATAGCATGTTGTTTTTTCATGTGGTCCCTGAGAAGTGATCATAAGAGGTTAGAGGCCCTGTTTGTTTATATGTTCATCTATGGACATGGGATACATTCAAATAAATGTATTGATATATCCTGATCATATGGACAAACATCAAATAGTCTTGATGGAAAATCCACTACCGTTTTGGGTCTACAGCTCATGCAGACCTACATGTCTCCATGGTTACTGACTATAAACAAGACCTATGTAATCTGATCCTGCAGCCCTGTTATTGGATTCAGTCTGACCCCTCGTCTGCCTTCTTTAGATTGGCAAGAGAGATGGTCGATGGAATGGAGTAACACATGACTGCAGGATCAGATTTCTCTGCATAGGAGCTGTATACATAAAGAGGTGGGAGATTCTTGAAGAGTTTGTCTCATCAAGGCAACCACATTTTAGATAGAAGCAACATGCTGAACATTCAAATGAATGGCCATCCTCACATAGATAGAGCAGGTCCAACTGAGTGAGACATTCTCTTGTCAGCGGCTTTCCACTCTGGCTAATAATGGGGGAGATCCTAAGTGGGGGACCCCTTCTTGATAATGTCCATATGTCCTAATAGCACATATAGAAAGGGGCCGTCTAGATGAGACAACATCTTTAATTGAGACTTTTTGCAAAGTCGCTTTGTTTTTTTAATTATAGATGTATTGGATCAATGAAACCCAAATGGTTGCAAAAGTATACATACCCTTCAAACCCTAGATATGAAATTATCATTAGAATTATTAGAAACACATCCTTTAATTTTAGGATATCTATAAAAAGGCCTAATTCAGAGAAGCTAGAGAGTGAATTTACATCTACTACGTGGCCACCTGACCCTCCTATACAGGAGACGGCTTCTGCTGTGTGTAAATCACTGTTTCTGCGCAACCTTGGCTGATCAAAAATGCCCGAAAGGCTCCTTCAAGCTGCGTAGACTACTTAACCCACTTGGCCAATCATAATCTCTGCACTTGTGAGTAGCCAATTGGGCTCAACAACAATAATTTACAAACAAAACGCAATCTTTTGACACCAAGATGGGAACCTCAGGGGCCAATAAGTGGGTGCTGACCCACTTCTCTAAAAAAGAGTTGGATGTTAACCATCGTGACATCCTGTGATTCACCGCTAGAGACATCAATGCTGCTTTCTGACAATTTGGGACTTATATGACTGCCATTTCATATAGTCCTGCATTTTCTGCTGCAGCATCTCTCTGGTTGGATATGGCTGAATCTGCAAAAGAGACAAAAATACAAAACTGCAGATTATTATTGTAGTGCATGGTATGACACGGTATGACCTTTATATAAGTAAGGCTTCGTTCACATCTGCATCAGGTCTCCGTTCCTATGTTCCGTCTGAGCTTTCCGTCGGAACGGAGCCTTGACTGACACAAACGGACACCATAGGTTTCCGTTTCCATCACCATTGAATGAATACTGTAGTCGACTACGGTATTTGTGTCAGTCAGGGCTCCGTTCCAACGGAAAGCTCAGACGAAACGCCGGAACGGAGCCCTGACGCAGATGTGAACGAAGTCTAACACTATAGTAACAGTATACAATATACACAGATAAGGCTCCCCTGTCATGCCCTGGTCTCTGAAAGAGGGGTCTATACTTCATCACTTCCTGGAGGCTATATTAGTCTATGGACGGTTTCCTGTCCATTAACTCCCATTCATTTCAGCTGCCACAAAGTGCACACAGCCTGCTGTACTGTCTATACAGACAATAGAGAAAGGAAATGTGTGTCTCCAATATGACCACCCCAAGTGAAGTTCTTAAAAATAAATACGTACAACATTAAAAAAAAAATTAACAAACCCATTATTTCTCTACAGACTTACATCTAATAAATTAAACAAAAGTTTATATACATGAGATGTTCACTTTGAGTGGTTGCAGCTATTTACAGGGCCTAGTCCCACAAAAATAAGACCATATACATCATAAAAAAATAAAGATAAAATTGGGCTGTTAAATTGTGGTGAGGCTAAAATGACTAAAAGGTATAAATCCTTCTTACTGAACAAGGGAGTCGGTGTTAATGAAAATTGCCTCCCTTCTTCATAGTGACGCCGAGCAGCGTCAGTGCCTTATTTGTGACCCAGCACTAAATGCCCTGAGTGCTGCATCTCATAGAAAGTATTGCGGGAGCCTAAGGGGACCCGGTGGGGAGAAGCGGAGCGGCGAGTATTCTTTTTTTTTTTTTATTGTCGGATGCACATGGGAAAGTGGGGTAGTCCGATCGGGCGGGAGCATGGTACGGGGTCCGGTACAGGCCTCTATCATTCTGCACCCCACAGAGAGAAGTCAATGCCAGCTAGGAGTGGTTTTAGATTTTCGCTATAATTTATGCCAGTTTTCAGACGTAACATATAATGAATTTGTCAGGCTGTGGGGGACCCACCCAGTTTTGTTAAGTCACGCTCTTATTTCAAAAGTGGCGAGGGCGGAATAAAAAGCACAAAAGTCGTCGAAAATTGCAAAGAAAGGAAAACTGGCATAGAAAGGTTGATGAATTCCGCTTTAGTGTTTTTTTTTTTATAACACAGAGAACCATATGTTCGATTTATGATCGCTTCTATACTTATAAACTTAGTCAACTCTGGAGGGTAAAATAAAATCAGATTTATACATGAAAGGTAAGTATGTCTTTACATAGCAATATAGCATAAAATTCAGCCGAATATTTGTGCTCTGAGCATTCGCTGAACATCAGACAGGAGGCTTAGGAAAGACGTTCTCGCTGTGAACCGCGGCTCCAACTTTTTATATTGGAGGGAAGAAAGTAAAGTCTCAAGAATATAATCCGTGAATTTAATGAATCCATTACTGCAATGTTAATGATTATTAAGGGAAAATTGATGTAGATGAACTTTGTGTTTTACGTGCTATATTTTGGTTCTATTACAATTACTTTTGACCTTTCAAACTTATTGCCACCAAAAATACGAAATTCTATTTTTCTTTAAGAAATGCAGTTGGTGCATTATGTGACTCGTCTTGGGCTCATTCACATGGACGCATTATGGATGTGTACGGATCCATATTACGGCATAGAAATCTATGGGCCAACACTGTACATCTGTATATTATACGAAAAAATATTTAAAAAACAGTTCACATGTTGTATTATGGAGATGTTCTTCCCTTGACGCATTTTGTCTCGGATAGAATATGGTGCCTCATAGAGGTACCATGTGGTAGCACATGGACTGCTAGTGTCTCCACTATACGGAGTCATAGTCTAATAAACTCACCTGTCTGGACCCCAATGACGCATCTTCCTCCAATTGGCTGATGCATCAGTGTGGATGGGGCTGTCAGGCGGTATGTGCAGTATTAAAAAGGTTTGTCCTCAGGATAGGCCATTAATATCTGATTGGTCAGTGTCCGACACGCAGGACCCCCACCGATTAGATGTTTTTGAAGGGGCTGCAGCGCTTGTACAATTGCTGCTTCCCCTTCATTCCGGTCACTGCTCACACTGGGAATCGCCGACAGCAGCAGCGGCGGTTCACAGTATTACAACCTTCTCCCGTTACCTGACCCCCTGACTTGTTTGACTAGGTTTCCCTTCTGGTCCATTGTTTCGCACACACTGGTTCTGCCTGACCTCCGTCAACGAATACATCTACGTAATTCTGTATCCCGAGCTCATCATACTGCCCTTACTGGTACATTTTTGCCTTTGCTTGCTGTTGTCGTACCCCCCCCCCCCCCCAATCCCTGTGCATTCTGGTTCGACCTCTGCTTAGAATAATCCAGGGAATCAAACACGGGCTAGCTTAGGGCACTGAAGTCCTGGGATCAGCTGAGCAGCTCGACCCAAACCACAGTTGTGGAAAAAGGGGTCTTATCAAGGAATTGTGCTGTCGGGATTGGTCCTTTTCTTGGGTATCGCAGGAACCAGGGCATTACACATAGGAACTCCACGTGCCGCTCTACAGGCTTTGCTATAAGTTCTTAAAGGGAACTTTTTTAACTGAACTTTTAAAAAACTTTTGACATGTCATAGTCATTTCAGAAGTTTTGATCGGTGGGGGTCCAAGCACGTTTGGATGAGCACGGTGACACTGTTTCTGATCGCTTTTCTCAGAAAGCCGGGCGAGTGGTGTGCGGACTCATATACTTGCTATTGAGCCCGGACAGCGCTCAGAGGAACGCCGATTAGAAACGAAGTGGCACAGTGCTCACCCATGCGCTCCTGACGCTTCATTGTCAAAAGTTTTTTAAAGGCTTAGTTACACTTTAGGCTTGAGTGGATCTCTCAGTCTGCCAGGTTACACAATTAGGGTATGTTCACACGACCTATTTTCAGCTGTTTTTCAGCTGAACGCCTCCAAACATCTGCCCATTGATTTCAATGGGAAAAACGGTGTTTCGTTCCCAGGGGGCGTTTTTTACTGCAGAATTTATAAAAACGTCACGTAAAAAAACACCCCATAAAAAAGAAGTGCATGTCATTCTTAAGCCGTTGTTAGAGCCGTTTTTCATTGTGTCAACAGAAAAATAGCCCCAAAACGGCCGTAAAAAACGGCTGATGCATAAAAAACGGCTGAACATCAGAGGCTGTTTTGCCTTGGAAACAGCTCCATATTTTACAGCCGTTTTTGGTTTCCCATGTGAACATACCCTAGCACCTCCCTTTCTTAAGGAGAGTTGGGTATGAATTCTCACAAGATAGAAGAAGTCTCTGGTCATTGATGTTAATTTTTGAGACAGACTAGTGGGTCTATTTTGCATTGGAATGTGAACTTTTTGGATCTCAATAGGGTGGGTGCTGCCAAAACAAAAGAGTAGAGTAGATGGGGTAGACCATGGAGAAAAGCGTCATGCTTTAGGCAGGACCTAATAGGTGCCTGTCAATTTTTCCCAGACAGGCATTAATGCATTATAATACAGAAATAATCCAATGCAATATTATTTAAAACTTAAAGTGATTAGTAAAATTCCCCTAATGTGACAAAAAAATGTAAGTTCAATAAAGTTTTTAAGGAAAAAAGAATAAGTACATTTTTCTATTAAAGGATATTTCCATCTTTTTAACCACATCTTCTTTCTTGTCCCAATGCATCTAAAATTAAAACAGAGTAACTTTACATATAGTCTCGATTAAATGTTTCCTATTGTTTTGTGTCTGCAGCTCCTATGCAGAACTATGTGTCTATGTGGTAACAGACAAGCAAACACTGTGTAGTCTGATCCTGCAGCCATACTTGCTTCCACCTGTCTCCTACTTCTTACTAATCTACCAAATATAAATTAGCAAAGAGTAGAAGATGGATGGTAGGGAGCACGGCTGCAGGATCAGACTACACAGGGTTTGTTTGTTGTCTGTTACCATGGAGATGCATAAATCTGTATAGGAGCTGTTGGCACAAAACGATAAGACATTTTTAATCAAAACTGTTTGCAAAGTTGCTCAAATTTTCATTTGATATGCATTGAGACAACATACAATTTTTTTTATTTACGGTGGACATAGCCTTAAGATAAGATTTTATTGAATAACATGTATCAAACATAAAAAAAACACATTTGTTATTGCTGTAATTCTATTAACCCATAGAATAAAATTAAGATGAAATATCCTTTTTTGCATTTAACCCAAAAATTGTAATAAATACATTTTAAAAACTAACCCGCATGTTCCTTTAAATGGTACTATTGAAAAATAGAAGTTGTCCAACAAGAAAGCCCACACACAGCTCCAGAAAGCCCACACACAGCTCCAGAAAGCCCACACACAGCTACAGAAAGCCCACACACAGCTCCAGAAAGCCTACACACAGCTCCAGAAAGCCCACACACAGCTCCAGAAAGCCCACACACAGCTACAGAAAGCCCACACACAGCTACAGAAAGCCCACACACAGCTCCAGAAAGCCCACACACAGCTCCAGAAAGCCCACACACAGCTACAGAAAGCCCACACACAGCTGCGGAAAGTCCTCCCACAGCTTTAGGAAAGCTAAGAAATAAGTTATGACTGTCAGAATGCAACAAATGAAAAACTTTGTGTCGTTAAAAGGGATGTACCGGATAAAAAACAAAAAATAAAAAACATTTCCATCGGTTGAGTTTGATATTGCAGCCCAGCTCTATTGAAGTGAATGGGGCTGAGCTGCAATACCAGACGCAACCAATGGACAGAGGTGGCGCTGTTTTTGTTTTCAAAAACATGGACAGGTGTGGCGCTGTTTCTGGAAAAAAAGCAGCCATGTTTTCTAATCTTGTTCAACCACTTTAAAGCCAAGTAGATTTTTCTTCCCTGGATCAGATGCTGTAAGCAAACTGTTAATCTGCAAAGTCTATGAACGTGTACGGTATTCTACAGATAAATCTTGTTTAGTGAGGATGTTTCTATGAACATTTAAAAAATTTAATTTCCAAAGTTTCAGACGCTGCCGGCTCATTTGAGGTATCAACTTAAATGTCTATAATCAAGCGACAGGTGTCAGACTTAATAGAATCATCATGTCAAAATCCCCCTCTTCCTGCCCCCATCAGGATTAAATAGAGCGCGGAAACAAAACGCTACCAGTGCATTACCATGAAAATGATATTATAGATAAATGATTGCAATTGGATTTGGGTGTTTAATCAAATAAAAAATTGAAAAGAGAGACTGCCGAAGTTCCCGGCTTCAGTTACTCGGCCCTACAAGTCATTCTTAGTTATATGTTATGCTTAGAATGTTAATTGTATTTATCCGGCATGACAATCAGAAGCGAGATGCACGGAAAATTCTGACTAATAAAGAATCTATTTACTTACAAAATACCCTCATGTAATAAAAGATAAGCTGTAAGAGCCTAATGTTTCCTTAAGAGTTGGACCACGAAAAAAAAACTTTCTCACCTATCGACCCTTGTGATCGTTGGGATCTGCAGCGATCATACATTTATCACCTATCCTAGGAATGTTTTTCATGGGCAAACCCCTTTAAGACCGGTTTATCACCTAGATTTCGGTGGCATTCTTAGCTGTTTTTTTTCTTTTGGGGGGACGAGGACGGGGACGCTGTAGCCAGAGGTTAGATGAACGTCTCTAGTGAAATATGAGAATGTCTACGCATACAGCGTTTTGTTTTTTGCCATATTTGTAACATTTTTGGGGCCAGTGGCATTTTATCATAAGCATCTCATACGTATATACAGCATCAGTACAAAGATCAGTACTTACATACAGCATCAGAACAGCACCAGAACAAATACAGCTCAATTTAGTACAACCCCTGCCGTATAGGTTTGTACGGCGAAAAACTACAGCTCCCAGCATGGCCTGAACAATGGTAAGGATATGCTGGGAGATGCTGTTTCACAAAAAAATATCATATCATAATCATCTCGCTGCAGATCACACAGTGACTACAATACTAATTAGAGGCAGAATAAACATTTACATTAAGTGACTCACCGGTGAAGTCTCAGATTCTAGTTCTTTTCTTCTCCCTCCGGTCCAGACATCTATGATGGATTTCAACCGGCCATGACCCATTTCTCTAGTTTTCCGCTCAGATGTCTTCAGATTCTCGCTTTTAAAACATTTCTGCACCTATAAACAAAGTTAAAATTCTCAACACCTCTAAATATAATAAAGCACCATACACTGCACCTCTAACTATAATAGTGCCATACACTGTGTCCCTGATTATAATAGTACCATACACTGTGTCACACACACACTGTGCCCCCTGTAGATAGTGCCCCCATAGCCCCCTGTAGATAGTGACCCCCCCATAGAGCCTCTGTAGATAGTGACCTACATGGAAGCCCTGTAGATAGTGTCCTACATAGAAGCCCCTGTAGATAGTGCCCACATATGCACTCCAGAGCTGCAAGGAAATAGTGCTAACCACTGAGCCACCGTGCTGACCTACATATCGCTTACCCTATAGATAGTGCTCCACGTATAGCCCACCTCTGTAGATAGTGTCTCACATATAGCTCCCCCTGTATATAGTGTCCCACATATAGCCCACCCTTGTAGACTGTGCACTACATATAGCCACACTGTTGCTAGTGCCCCACAGGTAACCCACTTCTGTATATAGTGTCCCACATATAGCCCATCCCTATAGAAAGTACCCTAAAAAATAGCTCCCCTATAGATAGTGCTCTACGTATAGCCCACCCCTGTATAGTGTCTCACATATAGTGCCCCACATATAGACCCCCCTGTAGATAGTGCCCCACATCCCCACATATAGATTCCCCCTGTAGATAGTGGCCCACATATAGAGCCCCCTGTATATAGTGGCCCACATATAGAGCCCCCTGTATATAATGGCCCACATATAGAGCCCCCTGTATATAGAGCCCCCACTATAGATAATGCCACTCACATTTTTATGAGAAAAAAAACATAAACTTGACATACTCACATGATCCCGTTCCCACGCTGTTCACTGGCGATGCAGACATGCTCTCTTCTGAGCATGTCTGCTGGAGCTGTACGAGCGTCGTCCAATGACGCTGATTGGCGGGGCAGAATGACTTGCCCCATCAATCAGCACCTTCCAAGCTTGGAAGTGGCGCGATGATGTCATTGCGCCGCTAGCCAATCAGCGTCATTATAAGGGACTGGATGGTCGGGCATTCAATGCTAATGCATGTATTTGGCTGCCGCTAGCACCGGAGCCCCCTCCGGTGCTAGCGACACCTACAGGCATGAGAGGGCCTGTGTCGCCCAGCCCATACTTGGAGGCTCGGCGGCGCAGGCCCCATAGTAGCGGCACTACCGCTGTAGCAGCCATACAGCGCCACCGGGCATATGGGGGGGGGGGCGTGTCGGTAGTTACGCCACTGGATAAGCTTAGATACAGGGCCCAGTGGACAGTATCACACATGATAGGCTTAGATTCAGGGCCCAGCAGATGGTATCACCCATGAAAGGATTAGATACAGGGCCCAGCGGACAGTATCATACATGATAGATTTAGATACAGGGCCCAGCAGTATCACACATGATAGACTTAGATACATCATCTAAGCAGACAGTATTACACATGATAATATTAGATACTGGGCTCAGCAGACAGTATCACACAGTATCACACATGATAGGCTTAGATACATCGAGCAGACATCACACATGACAGGCTTAGATACAGGGCCCAGCAGACAATATTACACATCATTCTGATGCCATTCATGGGTGAGGTAGGTAAGTTTATTGTTACCAGTGGCGTAGCTATAGGGGTCGCAGCGGTGGCAAATGCGACCGGGTCCCGAGGCCCCCCGCACCACATGTATATAAAAAGTTACTATAGTAACTGGTGCCTATGTAATAAACTACATATGGCCCCTGTTACTATTATAACCAACAGTATACGTACCCTCATTGTTCCGGAGCGCAGCGGAGGTCCTGACGTCTCTTCGCGTCATGACATCATGACGCTGTGCGCCGCGCACAACATCCGGGTGCTGGATAGAGTCAGGACCGCAGCTGCGGCCGAAGAGGAGGGTAAGTACACTATTATTGTCTGCTGGGGCCCGGGTTGTCCAGTCCCTAAAGGCAGCTGATTGGGACCCCCGGTAATCACCTGTTTTGAAGGGGGTGCATCGCTCACACAAGCGCTGCTTCCCCTTCATTCAGGTCACTTGCTCACACTGTGAATCGCAGCGTTTTGGCGATTCACAGTGTGATTAGCAAGTGACAGTGGATTTGCGGGGGTCCCGGCAGTCAAACCTCGATCCATTGATGGTCTATCCTGAGGAGAGGCCATTAATGTTTAGGGACTGGACAACCCCTTTAAACCTCCCATGTGGTAAGTTTAGATGGTGTGATCCTGTCTGCTGGGGCCCTGTATCTAAGCATCCTACCATGACCACATGGTAACCTTAGCTACGTGGCCCATGTGTGATCCTGTCTGATGGGCCCTGTACCACATGTGTTACTTATGGTTTTTTTTGTGCTTGTGTTTTTTATTTTACAGGTTTGGTAGTTGGACTATGTCGGATTCAAGGACTACTTCGATGACAGCTTTTTTTATTCTCAATAAAATGGTTAACGAGGATTGTGTTTTTTTTCATTTAAATAAAATATTTTTTCTGTTTATCTGTATTTTTTTTAAACTTTATTAGAACCGCCTTAGCAATAACCGCTGTCTGATTGACAGTGTCCATTAATAAGGAAGGGCTTAGTGTTAGGCGGAGCAGAGGCGAACACTAACCCCCATTATACAACAAGGGGTGCCGGGAAGAGCCGGGTACGATCCAGATACCGACCATCTGTAGTGATGGTTGCGTACTGGGGCAACTGCAGGCAGGTATTTTTAGGTTAGAAAGCCCAAAAGCAGTGACCCTTCCCACCCTGGTAATGATAGCCTGCTGCTATGTTGTATCTGGCTTGTTATGAAAAATGGGGGGGCCCCATGTCATTTTAAATAAAAAAAATTGGAAACAACGATGTGGGGTAACAGCAGCAGCTTAGCATTACCAGGGTGGGAATGTCACTGTTTCTGGCCTTTTCTAGCCTAATAATACCAGCCTGCGGCCGCCCCAGTGCCCGACCTTCACTACAGATGGATCACACCCAGCTCTTCCCAGTACCCCTGGTGGCGGTGGGTACCGGGGTAATAATGGGGGTTAGTGTTAACCTTTTCACTGGCTAACATTAAGCCTCGCCTTAGTAATGTATGTTGTCAATCAGCCAGCGGCCATTACTAAAGTAGTAATAATAAAGTTTAAAAAAATACAAGGACATAGAAAAGATATTTGATTAAACTTAAAAAAAAGACACAATCCTCATTAACCATTTTATTGAGAATAAAAAAACCGCCCTCATTGAAGTAGTCATCGAATCCGACGTAGTCCTACAACCGAACTTGTAAAAAAAACACAAACACAAAAAATGAAAATTAGTACCACATAAAAAAGCAAAACAATTATTACTCTCACCTTTCCTGGGTCCAGCGCTGGAGCCGCAATGTCAGCGAGCTGGGCCCTGTATCTAATCCTATCATGTGTGATACTGTTTGCTGAGCCACTGTATCTAATGTATCTAATCCTATACTGTGTGATACTGTCTGCTGAGCCACTGTATCTAATCCTATCCATAGCTATAGGGTCGTAGTGCTATAGATATACTGTCTCCTATATACACATATACATACACGCACACACATTTTTTTGGGGGGTATATGTATTGGGGCTATATCCCCTGACGTTTTAAGACCTTAGTGACGCCGCCGGCTGCTAGTGCTGCATTGTTGGGTCACTTATCAGACCCAGCGATGCAGCTGAAAGCTGCGGGCCGTCGGCCATGAGAAGAAGTTAGGAGGGGGGCCCAAGAAGAACTTTTGCACCGTGGCCCATGAGCCTTTAGCTACGCTCCTGATTGTTACTGTAGTAACAGGTGTAGTTTACCACATATACCCCAATTACTATAGTAACTATTGATAAATGTGGTGCGGGGGGCCATGGACTTCGGGGCCTGGTCGCAATTGCAACCGCTGCAACCTCCATAGCTACACTACTGGATAAGATGGATGGATGGATGGATGGATGGATGGATTTGGGTGAAAAAATAAGATTGCTTGCCTCTTAAAACCACATGATATTGGGGAATTAATATATATTAAAATCCATCACATACAGCATTAGTGAAAGGGGCTCAGTCTTCCTTGTCTCGTGTTTTTTATTTTTAATATGATATTTTCTATTGTTATTTTTCTAATATCTTCTACATTTCAGTGATTTTTTTTTTGTACATAATTTTCAATCCCCCCCGCTCGATCTTATTTAGAAGCGATGCCCTCTGATCATTTTCCAGTGCTTGGATGTAAATTTCCTCCGTTTTTTCGGATGCTCAGTGAACATTGTAATGATTTTCCCTGTGTAGTGATGAAATGAGAAACACAGAATTGTTCCAAAATGACATCTGAGAGGAAAGGGGCCTCCGTAAAATTGATAGCGCTGAAAGCAAAGAAAACACAAGCTAAGCACATTTTTGAGCAAGTGGCAGAAAAGTATTGAGTATTTGGAAAAGTTTTTTTTTTTTTTTAGCTTCATCCAGCCACTGGAATTTAATCTAGATAAATCCGCGCTGATCGACATGCCGACTTCTGTCCTGCAGGTGCAATTGATGAAGCAGCGCACTGAACGCTGGCAGCAATATCATCGAAAAAGCTTACAGGGAACGCCGCTGCCTTTGTAAGCACCATCATTTACAAGTACTGCAACGGGACATTGATTGAAAAAGTCATTAGGGACTGGAGTGGGCTGGAGTCTTGTATAGCTCTGATGGTTTTGTTTTTTTATAGGCAATTTAGAAATATTTATTTATTTTTGTCATTTTCAATAAAATCCATTAATACAAAAACACAGTAGTTGATATTTTTCTGTTCAGACGATAAAGCCTCGATCACGACTGCAGGAAGCCGATTGATTATCATGGCAGCCGCGGGCCTAACAAAAGCTAAAAAGGATGAAAAAAGGTCTATTTATTTTGTAGGGGAGACGGTTTTTTAAATTAAACTGTATTCAAATTGATTAAAAAAAAAAAATGCTTTTTCCCCATGGGACTTGAAGCAGCGACCGATTATTATTGCCTGTCAATATTACACTGACAGGCAACCTATTGGGCCATGCACATAGCTATGGCAGACCTGGGGGCTTCTGTCAGGCCCCTGGCCGTCATGGTAACTCATCAGCGCATTGCGAGGCACTGATTTTCTGATAGGGAGAGGCCCTCCCTCTTCCAAACACCCTAGATGCCGAGTTTGTTATTGACCGCGACATCTAAGGGGTTAAATGGGACAGATTAGAAGTTATCTCCGATCAACCACTACTGCATTAACCACTACTGGTAAACTTATAAATGCCAGCTTATTGTGAATACACGGACAATTGTGAGGGCGTACCACTTTCCTGCTTATACAGTGGCACAATCAGGTTTGATGCAGGCAGTAGAGGGGTTAACAGGCTCTTTTACAAACTATTAAGAGGGTGCAGGAGTTAATTTAGTAATGTTTAATATTACACATAAAGAAATTGTCTGGGAGTAAAAAAGTAAATGGGATTGTTTTTTTTACCTACAGACAGCGCCACGCTTGTCAATGGCTGTGTGTGGTATTGCAGCTTCTACCTATTCAAGTAAATGGTGCAGAGCAGCAATACCCCATACAGCCCATGGACTAAAGTGTCGCTGTTTCTAGGGGGAACAATATCTTATTTAATAATCCTTGTAACATCTCTGTCATGCAGTTGCACTTTTACTAAGACCATTTATCAAAATTCTGCACATACAGCACAAAAAATAAAAAAAAATACCATTTTATTCTATTTTTTTATGTCACCTTGGGAGAAGGAAAATTAATATATTACAACCGATTTCCTTTCACTCAAAATGTCTTCATTAAGTGTCCCAGAAAATGTAATTCAGTCTAAATGTGAGACTTTTCTGACTGGAATTCTTAATATCAGCCACTAGATAATTGAGGATAAAATGACGAGATCTGAAGGTTAGAGGGGAAGCAGTCATTTGTTTTTTTGCTATTCTCAGTGAATACTGTAATACATTAAACGAGGCGACTGTCCACACTGCGTGGCGGAATATCTTAAGGAAGCTTAAGTAGTAATTAAAATAGATTTACCGAATTTAAGTCACTTTAGGAAACGAATGAATACAAAACAGATAATTATTCCGCCAGTCCATTTATAAAAGCCTAAGAGGCTCAAAGGTGGAAAAAAAGGTGATTAACTAAACCATTAAAAAACATAACAAAATAAATGCATTAGTAGTAATAACCTCGGGAAATATGCCCGAGAGTCATAATTTGGCAAGAAAAGCCTCGAACTTTAGAGTATTGAAGATTATTGTAGTGTAATCAAAGTTTACTCCTCTTCTTGCAGATCCTCTTGCTTTAGGTTGCCTTACAACCACTTGTCTTACTGTCGGGGTGACCACCATATCAGTACGTGTAGCTACATAATGCTTGCTAACTCTCCTGAAAAATTCTGCTGCTAGTCAAAACTAGGGGGAGCTAGCTGTGATCCCATTGACTAAAATGTATGTTTTTAGCTCCCCCTAGTGGTGGCTAGAGGCAGACAGAATTTTATTGAAGTATATGATTGCTAAAGGAAGGCACTTTGCTGGTAATATTGATTAATGGAGACATTTTATTGGCATTGTTTATTGTGGGAACTCGAGTTGCAGTATTATTTAGGGCAGTGTGTTGGCATGGTTTATAGGGGGAAGTCTGCTGTCAGTGCTTATGGGGGCATTCAAGCAAATATGGATTAGACCCTTGGTAGCTGGCAGGCTTGATACAACAATTGAGAAACAGATGCCAAAGGCAAAGTAGCCCTATTTCCCAGCTACCAATAGTAGCCCCATGAACCCCTGAGGACGCTACATCCGTAGCGAAACATGTCGGGGCTCTCCTTTCAATTTTAATACATGCTGGTATATTGGGCATAACAATCTAACTATATAGGAGGCCGCTGCTGTTATCAACGGTCTCTATACCTTGCTCGTCTTCAATCATAGACGGCAAATACACGTGCACACTGCAACAACCATCAATGGTTGCTGACCCGATCCATGCATTGAAAATGTTAACCATTTATGTTGGTTCTGTCTGTTTGCTGAATTCAGCATAATAAAGATTACAAAATAAAACATTTTTATTGGTAGCTGGGAAATAGGGCTACTTTGCCTTTGACATCTGTTTCTCAATTATGGGAGCACTCAGGCTCAGTTTCCAGTATTGTTTATGAGGGGCAGACTTCTGGCAATGTCGGAACTGTGCTGGCACTGTTTAAGGGGGCACACTGCTGGCACTGTTTATGGATGGGGCTCTCTTTTGGCATTGTTAATTTAGGGCACTATTAATATTTAATTAAAACATTTTCCTGGCTCCCTTATGAATTGCAACAAGTTCTGCAGTCAATGGGGGACTACACTGGATCTTCTGGCACCAGCATAGTCACTTGCCGGTCTGTACAATTGCTTCTGTAACCAGAATTTCTAATATTTGTATATAAATGGAAAAATAAATATATATATTTTATATTTTGGACATATATAACGTATATAACATATTTTCTTTGTAGTTCGATTTCTACTGTTTCTTTTAAAGACAACTGGGTTGCAGTTTATTTATCTTTATCTCTCTATTTGATAGATAGATAGATAGATAGATAGATAGATAGATAGATAGATAGATAGATAGATAGATAGATAGATAGATAGATAGATAGATAGATAGATAGATAGATAGATAGATAGATAGATAGATATGAGATAGATAGATAGATAGAGAGAGAGAGAGAGAGAAAGGGGGATGGATAGATAGATAGATAGATAGATAGATAGATAGATAGATAGATAGATAGATAGATAGATAGATAGATAGATAGATAGATAGATAGATAGATAGATAGATAGATAGATATGAGATAGATAGATAGATAGATAGATAGATAGATAGATAGATAGATAGATAGATAGATAGATAGATAGATAGATAGATAGATAGATAGATAGATAGATAGATAGATAGATAGATAGATATGAGATAGATAGATAGATATGAGATAGATAGATAGATAGATAGATAGATAGATAGATAGATAGATAGATAGATAGATAGATAGATAGATAGATAGATAGATAGATAGATAGATAGATAGATAGATAGATAGAGAAAGGGGGATGGATAGATAGATAGATAGATAGATAGATAGATAGATAGATAGATAGATAGATAGATAGATAGATAGATAGATAGATAGATAGATAGATAGATAGATAGATAGATGATAGAGAGATAGATAGATAGATAGATAGATAGATAGATAGATAGATAGATAGATAGATAGATAGATAGATAGATAGATAGATAGATAGATAGATAGATAGATAGATAGATAGAGAAAGGGGGATGGATAGATAGATAGATAGATAGATAGATAGATAGATAGATAGATAGATAGATAGATAGATAGATAGATAGATAGATAGATAGATAGATAGATAGATAGATAGATAGATAGATAGATAGATAGATATTGTCTCAATGTATGACTTACTTGTCTGGATAATTTATGGATGTATTCCTCACTCATCTGTTTTTTAAAGAATTCCTTAGATATGACAATACACTCTGCTCCATCTGATACCAATGCCATGCCCAATGTGTCTTCAAAAATGGCATAAACCAGTCCCTGTAGGATAACAATCATATGAATGAAAAAACGGTTATTTAGTAAAGACTAGATGACTCATAAAATCACATATACTGTAACATTAACATAGAACTTAAAGGGGTTCTCTACTTATATACAATCCTTACTTGTTAGAAGGGTTCCTTTACAATAAGCAGATCATAAATTGTGCACACTGCTGGGACCCCAGTGAACAGCTTTAATCGTGGGAAAACATGCAATAAGTGTTCTATCATACGTCCCAACATTTGAATGTTGGGACGTGTGTGACATTATAAAGCCCCACCGACCGTTCTGACCAGGAACGCCCACATAACCCCCCCAGAAACGCCAACTTTGGGTCACATTTTATATTGTGGGCTGTTTTGCAGGACAATCCTGCAAAAAAATCAAACAGTTGGAAGGTACGGTTCCCTTTCCCTGCAGCGCCACCAGAGGGGAAACTAAGCATTACACAGTGTCCATTATAATTAATGGTTTGTCTGTGTAATGCAGGACATGACAGGTCCTCCAAAACAAGACACCCTCTTTGTACCACTATTCACTCCATTATTAATCCAGAATTTTCTAACAGGGTGTATGGAAATGGCTTTTCTTAACAGACAACCCCTTTCAACATATGAGCTGGGAAAGTTTCCGGACATATTCTATACATCGAACATGTAGCCCTGACATAATCAGCTGTATGCCATACAGTTGCAAATTTCACCCATAGATTCCCATTGTAAAAATAAAACCTGTATTCCATGCAGTACACAATTTTTGCGGGATACCTTGTATTGATAATCGCCAGAACGTATGCCAAGTGGAAACTCTGACGGAATATTTTGTGCCTATTTTAGACTATGAATACCTTAGGTGTATATGTCAGGAATGGAGTGCCTTTCTGTGCCACTCAGGTTGCTTCTAGGGGTCCTGTCCTTGGGGGGCTCCCTAAAAAAAGGGCACTGGGCAGTTTCTTAGTTTGCCACCCCTAAAACTGTCCCTGAATTAGTCATAAAATCTAGATAGGTCCATACACTGTGAAGGTCAGCGTGTCATTCATAAATCTGTGCAAGGGGCATAAATGACCAATAAGTATGCTATCTACCTGACACTACATGACCCTCCACGATCTGTACCTTGAGTAGTTGTACCCGTGAGGGTTTTACAAAGGACGACTATCGGGCAGACGTGCGTTCATATAACGCTCGTTGATGATAATTGCCCTGTGTAAACAGGGGATCGATCAGCAGATGACCAAGAAAACGCTCGATGATCTGCTGGTCGTACCGTTTAAAAAAATGAAAAGATTATCGTTGTCGGCAGCACATCCCCCTTTGTAAACAGGGAGACGCGCTGCCAACATGATAATAATGTATGGGGACGAGCGATCGGAGTAACGACTGCTCGTCCCCACCCATAGCTCCGTGTGACAAGAGCAAATGAGCGCCGATCAACGATTTCTCGTTGATCGGCGCTCGCTGCACCGGCCGCTTATCGGCCGGTGTAAAAGGGACTTAATTAACAGAGACCACATGGGCGGAATGAAGAGAAAGGACTTCTACAAGCTCAGGTAGAGGACATCTCAATGTTGTGCTTTGCTAAATTGCAATTTTTTTATTATAATTGTGAGCACATCAGGACCGTGGCAAAATTGTTGAGGTTTTTTTTTCTTTACTATAGTACTGTATTTCATATGGGCACTTATGTACTTTATGACGAGGCCTAAAAAAATAGGCCTTCATGGCCAGCTAAATTTGTTTTGTTTTTGTCTCTCTGACTTTCAGTAGACATGACTTTTTTTATAATTTCATTATCATGGCAGTATGAGGCCTTGTCTTACGTGGGAGAATTTGTATTTTTTTTTCCTGCGCAGTCAAGGAGTACAAATAAATTACTGTGTCATTTATGTAATTTTTTTTGCGGCGTTATTATAGAAAAAATACAGAAAAAAATAAGATTTTCGTATTTTGTTTTGTTTTTTATATTTTTCACGTTTCAGTATAAATAACCTATTAAATTAAACTTTCCGGTTACTACGGTCGTGTAGATACGTATGTGTTGTTATTTTATTTTTATGTAATGTACGGGCAGGTCTGGCTCCAGGTTTATGTGGGCCCTTGGGCGACACAGACTTAGTAGGCTCCTTTTTCAGGGGAACTTACGGCTGCAGTAAAATGGCAGAAAACGTCACTTTGTGCCCCCATATAGACGTTAGGCCCCGTTTATATGCCCCATATAGAAGTTAGGCCCCCAGTTTGTACCCTCAAAAATTTAGTGCCCTCTGTAGACAGTGCCCCACAGCCCCCCTCCCAGGTAGTGCCACACAGCCCCCCACCCATGTAGTGCAATACAGCCCCCATCCCAGGTAGTGCCACACAGCCCCCCCCCCCCTCTTAGGTGTTGCTACACAGCACCCCTCCCAGGTAGTGCCACACAGCCTCCCTCCCAGGTAGTGCCACATATCCCCCTCCTCTCAGGTAGTGCCACACAGCCCCCTCCTCCCAGGTAGTGCCACACAGCACCCATCCCTGGTAGTGCCACACTGCTCCCCTCCCTGATAGTGCCACACAGCCACCCTCCCTGGTAGTACCACACAGCCTCCCTCCCTCCCTGTAGGAAGCGCTTTTGGGGTTCCCTCTAGGAGTGGAATCCCCAGCCAGAGCATTCTCCGCTTCAGGAGAAATACCTGACGTCACTGTCGATATATGGACAGTGTTGTCAGGGGCAACCCCAGAGCCATAGTCCCGGGCAAAGCACTACTAGCACTCTGCCTGGGACTCCTGCTCTGCTCCTGATATCACTGTCCATATATGGATAGTGATGTCCAGAGCAGAGCTGAAGTCCCAGGCAGAGCGCTAGTAAAGGCTCTGCTCCAGTACTCCAGCTCTGGGGAAACCCCTGACATCACTGTCCATATACGGCTAGTGATGTCAGGGGCAACCCCAGAGCCAAAGTCCCGGGCAGAGTGCTACAAGCACTCTGCCTAGGACACTGCTCTGCTCCTGACAACACTGTCCATATATGGACAGTGATGTCAGGAGCTTCCCTAGAAACAGTCCCATAGCAGAGCCGCTTGCAGCGCTCTGCCTGGATCTCCTCCTCTCCCTCTGACACCACTGTCCATATATGGACAGTGTTGTCAGGGGCAACCCCAGAGCCATAGTCCCGGGCAAAGCACTACTAGCACTCTGCCTGGGACTCCTGCTCTGCTCCTGATATCACTGTCCATATATGGATAGTGATGTCCAGAGCAGAGCTGAAGTCCCAGGCAGAGCGCTAGTAAAGGCTCTGCTCCAGTACTCCAGCTCTGGGGAAACCCCTGACATCACTGTCCATATACGGCTAGTGATGTCAGGGGCAACCCCAGAGCCAAAGTCCCGGGCAGAGTGCTACAAGCACTCTGCCTAGGACACTGCTCTGCTCCTGACAACACTGTCCATATATGGACAGTGATGTCAGGAGCTTCCCTAGAAACAGTCCCATAGCAGAGCCGCTTGCAGCGCTCTGCCTGGATCTCCTCCTCTCCCTCTGACACCACTGTCCATATATGGACAGTTGTCAGGGGCAACCCCAGAGCCATAGTCCCGGGCAAAGCACTACTAGCACTCTGCCTGGGACTCCTGCTCTGCTCCTGATATCACTGTCCATATATGGATAGTGATGTCCAGAGCAGAGATGAAGTCCCAGGCAGAGCGCTAGTAAAGGCTCTGCTCCAGTACTCCATCTCTGGGGAAACCCCTGACATCACTGTCCATATACGGCTATTGATGTCAGGCGCAACCCCAGGGGCGTAGCTAAAGGCTCATGGGCCCCGATGCAAAAATTCTTGCTGGCCCCCCCCCCCCCGCAAACTTCTCATGGCCGACGGTCCGCAGCTTTCAGCTGCATCACTGGGTCTCCTAAGTGACCCAACAATGCAGCACTAGCAGTCGGGGCGTCACTAAGGCTGGGTTCACACACACTATTTACGGACGTAATTCGGGCGTTTTAGTATTGAATTACGTCCGAAAATGCGGCTCAAAAGCGTTGGCAAACATCTGCCCATTCATTTGAATGGGTTTTACGATGTTCTGTGCCGACGGTCATTTTTTTTTACACGCCGCTGTCAAAAGGCGGCGCGTAAAAAAGACGCCCGCGTCAAAGAAGTGCCTGTCACTTCTTCAGACATAAATGGAGCCATTTTCCATGGACTCCATAGAAAAAAAGTTCCAATTACGTCCGTAATGGACGCAGCGAAAGACGCCTGCACATGCCATTACGGCTGAAATTACGGTGCTGTTTTCTCCTGAAAACAGCACCGTAATTTCAGCCGTAACAGACGCTGCCGTGTGAACATACCCCCAGGGCTTAAAATGTCAGGGAAATAGCCCCAATACATGTGTGTCCGCCCAAAAAAATGTGCATATGAGACAGCATAGCATATCTATAGCACTACGACCCTATAAACTATGGATAGGATTAGATACATTGGCTCAGCAGACAGTATCACACATGATAGCATTAGATACACAGCTCAGCAGACAGTATCACACATGATAGGATTAGATACATTGGCTCAGCAGACAGTATCACACATGATAGCATTAGATACAGTGGCCCAGCAGACAGTATCACACATGATAGGATTAGATACAGTGGCTCAGCAGACAGTACCACACATGATAGGATTAGATACACAGCTCAGAAGGCAGTATCACACATGATAGGATTAGATACAGTGGCTCAGCAGACAGTACCACACATGATAGGATTAGATACAGTGGCTCAGAAGGCAGTATCACACATGATAGGATTAGATACAGTGGCCCAGCAGACAGTATCACACATGATAGGATTAGATACAGTGGCTCAGAAGGCAGTATCACACATGATAGGATTAGATACAGTGGCCCAGCAGACAGTATCACACATGATAGGATTAGATACAGTGGCTCAGCAGACAGTACCACACATGATAGTATTAGATACAGTGGCTCAGAAGGCAGTATCACACATGATAGGATTAGATACAGTGGCCCAGCACACAGTATCACACATGATCGGATTAGATATAGGGCCCAGCAGACAGTATCACACATGATAGGATTAGATACAGTGGTTCAGCAGACAGTACCACACATGATAGGATTAGATACAGTGGCTCAGAAGGCAGTATCACACATGATAGGATTAGATACAGTGGCTCAGCAGACAGTATCACACATGATCGGATTAGATATAGGGCCCAGCAGACAGTATCACACATGATAGGATTAGATACACAGCTCAGCAGACAGTATCACACATGATGGGATTAGATACACAGCTCAGCAGACAGTATCACACATGATAGGATTAGATACACAGCTCAGCAGACATTATCACACATGGTAGGATTAGATACAGGGCCCAGCAGACAGTATCACACATGATTGGATTAGATACAGGGCCCAGCTCGCTGACATTGCGGCTCCAGCGCTGGACCCAGGATAGGTAAGAATAATAATTTAGCTTCTTTATGTGTAACTGATTATTTTTGTGTGTTTGTGTTTTTTTTACAGGTTCGGTTGTTGGACTTCGGATTCGAGGACTTCTATGACGGCGTTTTTTTTATTCTCAATAAAATGGTTAATGAGGGTTGTGTTTTTTTATTTCAGTAAAATATTTTTTCTATGTGCTTGTATCTTTTTAAACTTTATTATCACCGCCTTAGTAATGGCCGCTGGCTGATTGACAACCTCCATTACTAAGGCGAGGCTTAATGTTAGCAGGTGCAGAGGCTAACACTAACCCCCATTATTACCCCGGTACCCACCGCCACCAGGAGTACTGGGAAGAGCCGGGTACGAACCAGTACCCGACCATCTGTAGTGACGGGCAGGCACCGGGGCGGCCGCAGGCTGGTAGTATTAGGCTGGGGAAGGCCAAAAACAGTGGCCCCTACCACCCTGGTAATGCTGCCTGCTGCTGCTGTGTTGTATCTGGCTGGTTATGAAAATTAAGGGGGACCCCACATCGTTCTTTAAAAATTTTTTTTATTTTATTTTAAATGACGTGGGGTCCCCCCCATTTTTAATAACCAGCCAGATACAATAAAGCAGCAGCAGCCTAGCATCACCAGGGTGGGAAGGGCCACTGTATCTGGCCTTTCCCCTCCTGATAATACCAGCCTGTGGCCACCCCAGTGGCCGACCATCACTACAGATGGTCAAGTACTGCATGGTACCCGGCTCTTCCCAGCACCCCTGGTGGCGGTGGGTACCGGGGTAATAAAGGGGGTTAGTGTTAGCCTCTGCATCGGCTAACACTAAGCCCCGCCTTAGCAATGGATGCTGTCAATCAGCCGGCGGCTATTACTAAGGCGGTAGTAATATAGTTTAAAAAAAAACACAAAGACATAGAAAAAATATTTTATTGAAATAAAAAAAAACCCACACAGCCCTCATTAACCATTTTATTGATAATAAAAAAAAAGCTGTCATCGAAGTAGTCCTGGAATCCGACGTAGTCCAACGACCGAACCTGTAAGAAAACACACAAAAAATTATTAGTAACACGTGTGTTAGGCTTAGATACAGGGCGCATGTGTGATACTGTCTATGGGACCCTGTATCTAAGCCTACCACAACGTAGGCTTAGATACAGGGTCCCACAGACAGTATCACACATGGGCCATGTATCTAAGCCTACCATGTGATTGGCTTAGATACAGGGCCCAGCAGACAGGATCACGCATGGGCCATGTATCTAAGCCTACCATGTGATTGGCTTAGATACAGGGCCCAGCAGACAGGATCACGCATGGGCCATGTATCTAAGCCTACCATGTGATTGGCTTAGATACAGGGCCCAGCAGACAGGATCACACAATCTGTGATCCTGTCTCATGGGCCCCCTAAGCCTGCTACATCGTAGGCTTAGGGGTTGTACAGTCCCTAAACATTGATGGCCTATCCTCAGGATAGGCCATCAATAGCTGATGTGTCTCCCGGGACCCGCCAATCAGCTGTTTTGAAGGGGCCGCAGCACTCGTACGAGAGCTGCTTCCCCTTCATTTCACTACTCGCCCACACTGTGAATCGCCGACATGGATTCACAGTGTGACCGGAATGAAGTGACAGGAATGAAGGGGAGCAGCTCTCGTACGAGTGCTGCGGCCCCTTCAAAACAGCTGATTGGCGGGTCCCGGGAGTCGGACGCCGCCAGTCAGGACTAAGCTTACCTTCCTCTTCGGCCGCGGCGGGAGTTCTGTCGTCTCGATGCTGTGCGCGGCGCATAGCGCTGTGACGTCATGCGCTGCGCACAGCGCTTGACGTCAGGACCTCCGCTGCGATCCGGAACCAGGAAGGTAAGTAAAGTATGTTACTATAGTAACAGGGGCCCGCGGCCCGAGTTACTATAGTAACTTTTTATTGATGGACAGTGATGTCAGGAGCTTCCCCAGAAACAGAGTCCCATAGCAGAGCCGCTTGCAGTGCTCTACCTGGGACTCCTCCTCTCCCTCTGACACCACTGTCCATATATGAAAGAGTAAATCCGGAGTAATAAAATATAACTTTTACTGAATTGATTAAAATATACTTAACAAACATATATAAAAAATATGAGGATCCTATCTGCCAATACTGCATACAAATTCTCATTTGTTTTCAATCATTTATATTGATATCAGAAGTTCTGGTGACAGCAATAGATCAGTCCGCCTTTGTAAGGTTTCCTAATTTTGATGTGATGTTATGGTAACTATTTTCAGGGTATTATTTTCAATTTTGCTCTTATTCCTTGGATCACATTTATAAGTAATGTAAACGAAATGGGGCAATTGCCCTCCTACCCCGTGTTTTTCGGTCAGTAGTCCTCTACATAGATGTGTCCAAAGGAAATGATGTATCCTCTCCTGAATGGTGAAGAATGATAAAAAGTTCTCCCAAAATTGAAAATAATACCCTGAAAATAGTTACCATAACATCACATCAAAATTAGGAAACCTTACAAAGGCGGACTGATCTATTGCTGTCACCAGAACTTCTGATATCAATATAAATGATTGAAAACAAATGAGAATTTGTATGCAGTATTGGCAGATAGGATCCTCATATTTTTGATATATGTTTGTTACGTATATTTTAATCAATTCAGTAAAAGTTATATTTTATTACTCCGGATCTACTCTTTCTTTATCTTAATACTACGGAGAACGAAACTATCTTTATCCAGGTGGGGGATATATAATACCACGAAAATTTAAAACTGTCCATATATGAACAGTGATGTCAGGGGCTTCCCCAGAGACGGTGTAAAGGATTTGCCTGACACAGCTTCTGTGTCGACGCCCGTGGTTACTCAGCCTGCATCTGTTCCTAGGTCTGCTAGAGTGACTCGATCTGCTACCACTCAGGCTGGTAGGCTGAGGAGTGGGAGAGCCTATCGCAGCATGGCCAGACGGTTCTAGCTCCCGCCCTTGGTCTACTTATACCTTCATTTGCTGCTTGTCCTTTGCCTGTGATTCTCCTGTTTCCTGGCTCTGCTGTTTCTACTGTTACCATTGACCTCTGCTTATACTGACTCTAGCTTGACTAACTATTCTCCTGCTCTGCATTTGTTACCACGTACACTCCTGATTTGACTCGGCTCGTCCACTACTCTGTTGCTCACGGTGTTACCGTGGGCAACTGCCCCACTTCCCTTGCTTCTGTGTACCCTGTCTTGTTTGTCTGTCGTGCACATATTCAGCGTAGGGACCGTCGCCCAGTTGTACGCCGTCGCCTAGGATGGGCTGTGCAAGTAGACAGGGACTGAGTGGCGGGTAGATTAGGGCTCACCTGTCTGTCTCCCTATCCTGACATTACAGACAGAGTACCAAAGCAGATCCGCTAGCACTTTCACTGGGAAACCTTCTCTCCTCCTGACATCACTGTCCATATATGGACAGTGATGTCAGGGGCTTCCCCAGAGACAGAGTCCCGCAGCAGAGCCGCTTGCAGCGCTCTGCCTGGGACTCCTTCTCTCCCTCTGACATCACTGTCCATATATGGATAGTGATGTCAGGAGCTTTCAGAGAGACTGAGTACCGGAGCAGAGCCGCTTGTAGCGCTCTGCCTGGGACTCCTTCTCTCCCTCTGACATCACTGTCCGTATATGGACAGTGATGTCATGGGCTTCCCCAGAGACGGAGTCCCGGAGCAGAGCCGCTGTGCTCTGCCTGGGACTCCTCTCGTCCTGACATTACTGTCCATATATGGACATTGATGACGTGACGATGGCAGCGACAACACCCGGCGGCCGAGTGGGCCACCCAAGGGCAGTGGGCCCCGGCACGTATCCCGGGTTCGCTGGGTGCTGACGCCGGCCCTGTGTAGGAGTAATACAATTTATATTATGCTAAGTAAAGACTTTTTTGGGAGCACTTTATTATTTTTTTTGTTACATCATTTTTTTTAATCCCATGAAGGGATAACTTTTTAACAACTTTATATTATACCTATAATGTGTAGGTATACTATTACATTATACTGTGTCCCTATGACACAGCCGGCTGCTAGGGTGAAATATAGATCACCCTTTTAACAGGCATGCTGGACAGACAGTCCTGGGTTCCTTTCTAGGCCAGCAGGGCTGACTACAGAGGGTTTACCCAGTTTTCGATCAGGTGACCTGAAAAATCTGGTGACTCTATCCAAGGAGGAGTCCCCTTTGATCATACTGAAGGTCATGGACCGCGGCTATCAAAGGGTAAATTGTTCAGGATCAGACTTTTCTCTGATCCGGGTCGTATTTAGGAGGTTGCTCTAAGTACAGGAACTGTTAGTAACTTACAGAGACGTCAAAAGAGATCGCTGTACACTCGGGAACTGCGGGGTCCGCCGTCAAAAGACAGTGGGTGGTCACACAGAGGTTACGTTAATGTATTAAGCCAAATCTAGTGGCCAATTCCAAGGCAGGGACATTTCTAAAATAATAATTAACAGAAGGATATGGATTAAAAGTAGGAACTAGTCTCACAATGGGGTTATTCTGAAGGCCCACCCTCCAAATGTACATTTCATGATAATGGATCAATAGGGTCTAATAGGTCATCCCATAAGAAATAGACTCTAGTGACAAGTGGTTGCTCTAAAGTCACCTCCAAATGGGTTTAGTCATCTGCTGGACCTTTGGGGCTCACTATTGTGTCAGAGCCTGAGCCCACCGGAGGATCATCTGGTACTTGGACACATCAGTCCGATCCTGGTAGGGCCTGTCTCTCCCAGGGCCGATTCTAGCTTTTCTGCTGCCTAAGGCTAAAATTGAAATGGCGCCCCCCAGATCTTGATTGACAACCCCATGGCTGTTCTAGCATCCTCACAAAAAAAAAAAAATCATACTACCCATTATCTCGCTGCAGACCATACAGTGCATACAGTACTGATTAGAGGCAGAAAATCCATTTACATTAAGTGACTCACAGGTGATGTCTCCATACGGTTCAGACCTCTATGATGGATTTCTCCCAGCGACAGCCCATTTTTTCCATTTTCCGCTCAGGTGTCTTCAGCTTCTTACTTTTCAAATGTTTCTGCACCTATAAACGAAGATAAAATTCTCTAAATATAACAGCGCCTTACTCTGTCTCCCTGATTATAATAGCACCATACACTTTGTCCGACACACACACGCACGCACGCACACACACACACACACACACACACACACACAGTGCCCCCTTTAGGTAGTGCCCCCTGTATATAGTGCTCCCTGTAAACGTAAACAGTGCCTCACCTACATAGTGCGTCCTATAGATCCTCCTGTAGATACTGCCCCATAGAGCACCTGTAGATAGTGAACCCTGTAGATAGTGCTTTACATAGATCCCCTGTAGGTCGTATCCCCTGTAGATAGTGCCCCACATACAGCCGCCTGTAGATAGTGCCCCACATTTGGCCACCCGCTGTAGATAGTGCTCCACATATAGCCCCCAGATATAGCCCCCCCTGTAGATAGCACTCCACCTATAGCCCTCACATACAGCCCCCCTGTAGATAATGCTCCACAAATAGCCCCCACATACAGCCACCCTGTAGATAATTCTTCACATATAGCCCCCCCGCTGTAGGTAGTGCTCCACATATAGCCCCAACATACAGACTGCCCCCTTTATGTAGTGCTCCACATATAGCCCCTCACACTTTTAACAGAAAAAAAACCAAAAACTTTACATACTCACCTAAACCCGTTCCCATGCCGTCCTCTTGCGGCCTGCTCTCTTCTGAGCAGGTCTGCTGGGGCTGAACGAAGGCGCTGAGTGGCAGGGCAAGTCATTCTGCGCGGCCAATCAGCGCCTTTCAACGTTGCGTCATTAAAAGGCGCTGATTGGCAGGCTGCCTTGACCTGTCATTCAATGACGCAAGTGGCGCGATAACGACATTGCACCGCTTACGTCATTGAAGGGCGATGAATAGCGGGGTACGCTATAGACGCAGGTCCCATAGACGCAGGTACAATTAGGGTATGCTCACACGCAGTGAGCAAAAACGTCTGAAAATACGGAGCTGTTTTCAGGCGAAAACAGCTCCTGATTTTTAGACGTTTTTTTAACAACTCGCGTTTTTCGCAGCGTTTTTTAATGGAGTCAATGAAAAACGCCTCCAAAAACGTCCCAAGAAGTGTCCTGCACTTCTTTTGACGAGTCGTCATTTTACGTGCCGTATTTTGACGAAGCGTAAAATAAAGGCTCGTGGGAACAGAACATCATAATTCCCATTGAAAGCAATGGGCAGATGTTTTTAGGCGTATTAGGGGCATTTTTTCAGGCGTAATTCGAGACGTAAAACGCTCGAATTACGTCTGAAAACACTGCGTGTGAACATACCCTTATAGTGCAATAACGGGTGGCGGCGGCTGGCTTCAGAGAGGCAGCAGGCCCTGGTCCCTCCAGAAGAATAGGTGTATATAAATCATGCACAAGGACATTTGGGAGGCATTGATTGACCCATCAGAACTTTCTTTACAAACATTTTTTGTTCTTTGTGAAAGAAAAATATAAAATGTACAATATTTCATAGACACACCGTGGCGAGGAGAGAACTTGTTATGGAAAATTGCTTGTACTTAGGTCTTAAACTGTTGTTACGCTATGAAATGTCAGTAAATAAGCAATTGAAATAATCGTCACTTGATATTTAAATCAGCGTGCAACAGAATGATTTTTAGTCGCTACTCTCGCAGAGATTAAATCATGCTTGTCTGTTCTAGGAATAGGGGGGTATTGACTAATGTGCTGTAATTTGGAACTTTGGCTTTTAGGTGAGTTACCTTCACAGAACGTGAAATTTCATGTAATATCCAATTTAATGATCGTCTGCACAAGGTGCGGTAGTTTAAAATGAGTGGAAAAAAAAATGATTGATCTTTTTACTCATTGATGTGCGCGTCATCCTGCCACTTTGTGCTACAGAACACTATCAACCCATTTACAATGAAGCCAATTTTGGAATTCCATTTTTTTACTTTTGCCATTTTGCAGTACATAGCAGTACGCATTAAATTTCTATAAATTTTTATAAGGGGAGATCGCAGAAAATATCCGGCACTTTCTTTGTATGCCATTCGCCAATTACCATACAGATGTAGCCAAGTTTATCTTGACTGATAACTTGCTGCAGCGTGATATCACACAGCAAAAGTCATTGAAAAGTCATTGAAAAAGTCAAGTTAATCTTTCTTGCCACTGTGTATTAAATGTGTTAAGAGTCAAGATAAAGTTGGCTACATCTGTATATAACTATTCCGTCCCTTGACTGGACTGTCATTCTGGTGGCTCCTCCTCTGGCCCGCCATATCAGAATGGAGTGGGTGGGCAGATACTAGCCAGTGATGTCTTCTGACTCCCATACCTCTTCAGACACAAGAGTCCAGGAGTCATTGAGATCGCCCTGGATACCGCTGTCTTGACCAGGAATAGATCACGTCTGTCAAACCTTTGTCTATGGATATCGGCACAGGAAGAAATAAAAACATTTTAGTGGAGGCTCAAATGTAACTTCCTGTTGGAGTAGATGGCAGTGCCGCCACGTGGTCAAGTGTGTTGTATTATAGTAGATACCCAATAAAAACTATTTTGGAAAAAAAAACAAAAAAACAAAAACCCTTTTTTTTGTATCGCCATATATTTTGTTCTTTCCGTTGATGGAGCTGTGTGAGGGCTCGCTTTATGCGGGATTAATTTATGTTTTCATTGGTACCATTTTAAGGTACATATAACTTTTTGATGGGAAGCAGGATGAACAAAAAACAGCTATTCTGGCATGATTTTTTAATATTAACCCATGCAGGTTAAAGAGGCTCTGTCATCAGATTCTCAAACCCCTATCTCCTATTGCATGTGATCGGCGTTGCAATGTAGAGAACAGTAACGTGTTTTTTTTGGTTTTTTTTAAACTTTCATTTTTGGCCAAGTTATGAGCTATTTTATATATATGCAAATGAGGTTTGAAATGGACAACTGGGCTTTTTTTTTTTCGTTATGTCCAACTGGGCGTGTATTGTGTTTTTAACTGGGCGTGTTCACGTGTATGACGCTGACCAATCAGTGACCAATCAGCATCATACACTCCTCTACATTCATTTACACAGCAGCGATGTGCAGCCGCATACACAGAGATTAACGTTAATCAAGTGCCCTGATAATGAATACACATGAAATCCAGCCTGGACGTCATGTGTATTCAGAATCCTGACACTTCTGACTCTTTTCTGTGAGATTTCTAGCAAGGGAAACGAAATCTCGCGAGATTACGGAGGTAAACGAGATTTCGTTTCACTTGCTAGAAATCTCACAGAAAAGATTCAGAAGTGTCAGGATTCTGAATACACATGACGTCCAGGCTGGATTTCATGTGTATTCATTATCAGGACACTTGATTAACGTTAATCTCTGTGTATGCGGCTGCACATCGCTGCTGTGTAAATTAATGTAGAGGAGTGTATGATGCTGACTGGTCACTGATTGGTCAGCGTCATACACGTAAACACAGTTAAAAACACAATACACGCCCAGTTGGACATAACGGGAAAAAAAACGCCCAGTTGTCCATTTCAAACCTCATTTGCATATATATAAAATTGCTCATAACTTGGACAAAATTGAACGTTTTTAAAAAAAACAAACGTTACTGTTCTCTACATTGCAGCGCCGATCACATGCAATAGGAGATAGGGATTTGAGAATCTGGTGACAGAGCCTCTTTAAATCCCTTTATAGTTTGAGCCGTTACGGACGCGGTTATACCAATTATTCGTATTTTTTATATATATATATATATATATATATATATATATATATATATATATATAATAAAGCATTTTTAAAGTGTTATAAAGTATAATAAAGTTTTTTTGTGTTTTTTTTACTTTTTTCATTTTAAATATTTGTAAATATTTTAATTCACTTCTTTTCGTTTATTTTTTTTTTTTATTCCTGACAATGTATGAGCCTGATCGCTCGTATTATACACTGCAAAACTTCTGGAGTGCAGTGTAACATGTCTATCAGCTAAATGCCTCTGACAGGACCTTTTAGTAGTACAAAAATGGCAGACCTGGAGGCCTTTGATGGGTCCACGGGTGCCATGACATCCCATCGAAACCCTGTGATCTCAGCCCAGGGGGCCGATAAGGTAACAGAAAGAGCCCCTTACCTCTGCCTAACCACTTAGATGCCACAGTCAGCAGTGACTGCGGCATCTGAAGGTTAAATGGCTGGGATTGGAGTTGTATAATACAGCCAGCACCGGCAAGTGATGGCGCGGGCACAGCATTTCGCAGTAACAGCTTAGTTCTTATGACGTAAATGTAAGTCATCGGGCAGGAAAGCATTAAAGACAGTAGACTTAAAAAACGGAAGCTTAAACATTGTTTTTTTGCTATCTAACACATTTATGACATATCCACAGGATATGCCATAAATGTCTTATGTTTGATAGTACCTATCACAAAAACGGGGGTTATCCAGACAAACACTTAATGGAGACGTGGCCGCACATGTGCACGACTCTCTCCATTCACTTCTATGGTAAGGAAATATCCAAGCACGCTTGCTTAGCGATTTTCGGAACTGCCATAGAACAGAATGGAGAGAGCCGCGGCGTTGACCCCTGTTCTGGAGACAGGTGCGGGTCCCAGACTTAGGACCTGCAGCTATGAGACATTTATGGCATATCCCGTGGATATGCCATAAATGTCTAAGACAGGAAAACACCTTTAACTTGTTTTTCCAAATCCAGATTCTATAAATATTCTCCTATGCTTCAAAATGTCACATTAAGCGTTGCATATCTTTGACGCCTTTTGTAGCCAAACTAGCAAATTACTGCGTAATTTTTTTATTTATTTTTTTGTAAAAAGAAATTGTAATAATTGGAAAATCTCAGTCAATCTTTATATTCAACTCCTTGAGGCGCTAAACATGACACTGTATTTCCTTCTAAGCCAATGCGGACTCCTACCAAGCTTTCCACTGTCTGAAATGTATTTGTACATTTTATCTCGTCAGACCAGTTCTGTGCTGTCTATGTTAAGCTCAATTTTTTTTTTACCGGCATAATCTTTGTTCCTTTGTTCTGCATCCAATAACTCAGATAAACTTCTAGATCTCAGCTAAGTGAAGAACGGCTGCTTATTTTTCTTTAAAGGTTAAGCCTGGGATTGCAGTGAAATTTATCTTAAAGCCGCCATCGCACCCCATAGGACATGCTACTGACCCTCTTGCATTAATGAGGTCAACAGGTTCTTCTACTGCTTAATAAAGTACTTTATTTAATAAGATGTAGGGAAAATGAAAACAAGGGTTTCAGAGCAGCAAGATTTGGAAAGTTTTAAAAAAAAACATATTTTAGATTTTTTTGGTTTTCTTAATTGAGATTTCAGGCGTCTTCCAGCAATGTCTTAACGGTTCGGTTCACAGCAGGAGACTTGGTTTAATATGTGAAATAGCAATTGTCCACACGGTAAGATATACATCAAAGTCCAGGATGTCTTTTTCAAGGAAAATATTTCTTTATAAATATGAGCGGAGGATGGGAGTAGATTAGAAGCAAAATCCAACACCCACTCTTTTTTCCCCTCATATCGACTTAGCCTTGCAGATTTTATTTTAATGGGATATTAAGCTTTTTAAATGGCAGAACTGGATTATATTTTTACCATGAAAAATATTTTCTTTCTTGGTAAAATCACTGATTACTATCTGACGCAGAGCAAGTCGACCAACTCTTTTTTTTCTATAGTATATCTGTATATAGTATAAAACTTTGAATAGTTTTTGATATTTCAAGTGGGAAGCCCATGTCACAGAACCCGTGGTATTGTCTTTCACGGGGCCAGCAGAGGGCGGTGTAAACCCTCCTTTTCACCAAGGGACTTGACTTGGCGCTAATCCGGAAAGTGGAGTCTAAGGGATCCTCTGGTCTTCACCCTTTAACTCCTGTATAGGTATCTGGACTTCTCTACAGGGGAACACCAGGTCGCTACACCCAAAGTAGTCTCCGATGGTGACGGACAACTTCACAGGTGTAGTGTGGTTTGGTATAGCAAAAGGTCAGGGCAAACTGCAGAGGCTCTTCACGGGTATCGTAGCAAAAGTTCAGGACTGGCAGCTAGGTTCGTCACCGGTATCAGAGCAAAAGGTCAGGGCAGTTGGCAGGCATGGCTGGTCAAAAGTACAAGCAAAGGTCAAACATAGAAATCCAAACACTAGTAAGCAGGAGAACTTCTTGGAACACAAGATTAACCAAATTGCTCTGGCAGGGACGGAGGGGGAGGACCTTAAATAGCCAGAGAAAACGGAGTATGAACTAAGAAAGCAAGAGGCATCGCATGAGCACTAGAACCCAGACGCCAAGCCAGAAGGAGATCGGCTGGCGGTGTGGGAGGCGGCTTGGGGCAGAGGAGCAGTGCGGGCCAGGAAGCTGCTGAGAGCCGTCATTGAGGAGCGGCAATGATGGCAGTCCATTAAAGCTGCCAAAGAAACCATAGAGAGTAGTTTCCGGGTTTCTGTGGCAATTGGAGAATTTTAAAGGGGGGTTTCAAAGTGCATTGGTGTCATCAGAGACAATAAAATTTCACCGATTATACAGACCTTACTAACTTTCTACATAAAGTACATCATACATTTTTACATAGGGAGGTTTAGAGGTTGGTGATAATATTTCTGTCAAACTCAAGGTGGTTTAATGATGTTTGGGTGAATATTGATTTCTTCCTGGTGGTCTAAGGGTGTTATGGGTTAATATGTAATATCCATGGAGGTCTAATATTATTAGGGTCAATTTACATGTAGCTAATCCTTCTTTTCTTTTGTGAAATCCACTGTGAAAATATGCGAAAAATTAGCACTGTGGCCTCATGTCCACAGTGGAAAAATTTGCCATGTATGGATAGAGTTTTATGAAGCCACATTTACTAGTGTTGTACTGTAAATTCGTCATGAATTTTCACTACAGAATCCTCACCAAAAAATGTCAACAAGTTCACCACGTCTGAGCGTGGCCTTAGAGTACATAGTTATTATATTGCCTAGGATGGTGAAGAGGTTAAAGAGGTTCTGTCACCAGATTTTGCAACCCCTATCTGCTATTGCAGCAGATTGGCGCTGCAATGTAGATTACAGTAACGTTTTGTTTTTTTTCAAAAACGAGCATTTTTGGCCAAGTTATGAGCATTTTTATATTTATGCAAACGAGCCTTTCTTAAGTACAACTGGGCGTGTTTAAAGTTATGTACAAGTGGGCGTGTATTGTGTGCGTACATCTGGGCGTTTTTACTTGTTTTACTAGCTGGGCGTTGTGAATGGAAATGTATGATGCTGACGAATCAGCATCATCCACTTCTCTTCGTTACCACCCAGCTTCTGGCAGTGCACAGACACACAGCGTGTCCTCGCGAGATCACGCTGTGACGTCACTCACTTCCTCCCACAGGAACTTCATCGTGTAGGATGAGCGAGGACACGCTGTGTGTCTGTGCACTGCCAGAAGCTGGGTGGTAACGAAGAGAAGTGGATGATGCTGATTCGTCAGCATCATACACTTCCATTCACAACGCCCAGCTAGTAAAACAAGTAAAAACGCCCCGATGTACACACACAATACACGCCCACTTGGACATAACTTTAAACACGCCCAGTTGTACTTAAGAAAGGCTCGTTTGCATAAATATAAAAATGGTCATAACTTGGCCAAAAATGCTTGTTTTTGAAAAAAAAAAAACGTTACTGTAATCTACATTGCAGCGCCAATCTGCTGCAATAGGAGATAGGGGTTGCAAAATCTGGTGACAGAGCCTCTTTAATAGTGATGGTCTATTGCTGGAAAGTAGACCTATAATTGAACTATAGGGGGGTTTTATGGGTTTTGGAGCTCTGGTTTTCTGATACAGAGCTCCAAATCTGCTGCGTATTTGTTATGAAATTTTGGTGGCAGAATCCATGCTGAAATTTTGCAAAAAAAGTATAATACCCAAAAAATCTGTAGCGGATTCTAGGAATGCTGTGAATTTTCAAATCCGCGCACGCCCTATTTGTTGCAGTAATGTCGAGGATTTTCACTTTTATTGCGAGTAAATCTTAGGTTATATCCGCACCAAATTTCGCAACAAAAACTGCATGTAACACGTGCATATTTAATTGCGAATTTTGGTGCCAATTTCTAGGCTGGTTGCACGGCGTAAATTTTACACTGTGTGTGAACCCAGCCTAATAGATGAGGCTCCTGAATGAGGAATCCTGTTTATTAAGTCAGAATGAACTAATACGACCAGACAACACCTTTAATATCCAATAGTGAATATGGTTCAGTCTGAACAGAATAGTTCCTGGATCTTTATTTTTAATCAAATCCATAATGTCAGAAAACAATGTCTGGGGGCTAAGAATATCTATATGATTGTGAAATAGTATTCGGATAGATGGCACTTTCATCATTCAGGATCCATAGAAAAATCTTGTTAAGCTTGTAATATCCCACGCTGTACAGCGTGATCTATATTGTCCTCTACCGTACATCAGATAACACCATACATCATAGGAATATCAGTTTTCTCTTATAATTCGCTTTGATTCCTCTAGACTTGGTGAAAACATTGTATAAGATACATATTAAAACCTGCTAGAATCACTCATGTCACTTTCACAAGTTTAAAGAGTTTCCGAGTCCATCGTTTCCTAATAAAACTCAATATACTGATGGCTTTAGCAAAGTACATAAAGGATATACTCAGAAAAACATCAACCCTGTTGGTCACAACTAAAGACCAAAGGGTTTAATACACAAGAACCAGTACTGTAGCAAAGATAAAAACTAGGCTGCTTTCAGGACCTACTTGACACCAGCACTCTCCTATCCACCTATCACAGGAAGCCTTGGTGCCACTATCCCATTTTCATGACCCAAGTACATTTTCCACCTCCTTTTTCACACCTGCAGAGACCAGCCATTAAAATGAGGACAAGACCAACCTAGAATGAACCCCCTCCCTCCATGGGCCATAAAGCTGACTCATAGGCAGCCCTAATGGTATACAAGGCCATGACCAGGACCAGAATGGGACTAAGCACATCCCAGGAACCTGAATTCTAAAATTGGTTTCTAAATAAAACAGAATTTGGAGTAGTAGGGGTGGACAGTCCATATTAGACTTTAAGCCTAAAAGCATACCTGGATGTCGATCCCCAGCTAGCATAGTTGGAACTTGGATGACCACTCAAAAAGTCAGCCCGGAATCTATAGGCCTGTAAGATTAACCTCTATTGCGAGTAAAGTATTTAACCCCTTAACGACATGTCACGTACTAGTACGTGACATCCGTTAAGGGGAAGTATGGAGCGGGCTCATGGGCTAAGCTCTCTCTGACAGGGCTTCAAAGGAGACTGTCAGAGGAGACTGTCAGAATCACGATATACAATATACATTAGTATTGCAGTATATCATGCAAGCAATCCAACGATCCCCTAGGGCAGGGGTCTCAAGCACGCGGCCCGCAGGCCGCATGCGGCCCCTGAGGCTGTCATCTGCGGCCCACTGGACACAGAGCCGCTAGTGCAGGCTCTGCTCCGAGACTCTGGAATTCCCTGACATCGCTGTCCACATATGAACAGCGATGTCTGGGGCTTCCCCAGAGCCGGAGTCCCGGGCAGAGCGCTAGTATCGGCTCTGCTCCGGGACTCTGTCGAATTCACTGACATCGGTGTCCATGTTTGGACACACGATGTCTGGGGCTTCCCCAGAGCCGGAGTACCGTGCAGAGCGCTAGTATGGGCTCTGCTCCGGGACTCTGTGGAATTCCCTGACATCGCTGTCCATATATGGACAGTGTGTCACGGTCTTCCCTAAAGCGGCGTCCCGGGCAGAGCACGAGTATCGGCTCGGACTCCAGCTCTGGGGTTGCCCCTGACATCTCTGTCCATATACGCACTGTGGCAGCATCTACGGAGGGCACTGTGGCAGCATATACAGAGGGCACTGTGGCAGCATCTACAGAGGGCACTGTGGCAGCATCTACAGAGGGCACTGTGGCAGCATCTACAGAGGGCACTGTGGCAGCATCTACAGAGGGCACTGTGGCAGCATCTACAGAGGGCACTGTGGCAACATCTACAGTGGGCACTGTGGCAGCATCTACAGTGGGCACTGTGGCAGCATCTACAGAGGGCACTGTGGCAGCATCTACAGAGGGCACTGTGGCAGCATCTACAGAGGGCACTGTGGCAGCATCTACAGAGGGCACTGTGGCAGCATCTACAGAGGGCACTGTGGCAGCATCTACAGTGGGCACTGTGGCAGCATCTACAGAGGGCACTGTGGCAGCATCTACAGAGGGCACTGTGGAAGCATCTACAGAGGGAACTGTGGAAGCATCTACAGAGGCAACTGTGGCAGCATCTACAGAGGGCACTATGGCAGTATCTACAGAGGACACTGTGGCATTATCTAGGGGTGTGTTGCATTATCTACAGAGGGCACTGTGGCATTATCTACAGAGGGCACTGTGGCATTATCTAGGGGTGTGTTGCATTATGTACAGAGGGCACTGTGGCATTATCTACAGAGGGCACTGTGGCAGCATCTACAGAGGGCACTGTGGCATTATCTAGGGTTGTGTTCTGTCAGGGGAACCCATGAACGCAGGGGCGTAACTAGGAAGCACTGGGGCCCATAGCAAACTTTCGACTGCGCCCCCCCCCCCCCTCTTGGTGACACAAAGAGCCTGCCCTTGTACATAGTTCCCCCCCTGCAAATAGTGCCATACAGCCCCCCTCCTGTAGACAGTGCTATACAGCTCCTCCCTGTAGACTGTACTATACAGACTCCCCTGTAGAGAGCTATATAGCACCCCCTGTAGACAGGGCTATACAGCCTGCCCATACAGTGCTATACAGCCCTCCCTGTAGACAGTACTATACAGACCCCCCTGTAGAGAGCTATATAGCGCCCCCTCTAGACAGGGATATACAGCCACCCCATACAGTGCTATACAGCACCCCCTGTAGACAGGGCTATACATTCAAGTATCACAAAAAGGGACAATCGATGCGGCACGCAGCGGCAATTGTTTTTCTGTTAAGCCACGCCTCTAATCACACCCGGTTCAGCCCACGCAGTATCATGCTCCCATAGTGCCCCCACACAGTATAATTCACCCATAGCTGCCACCATACAGTATAATGCACCCATACAGTATACTGACCCATAGATGCCCCCATACAGTATAATGCCCACACAGAGGCCCCATACACTATAAAGCCCACACAGATGCCCTATACTGTATAATGCCCACACAGATGCCCGATACAGTATAATGCCTACACAGATGCCCCATACAGTATAATGTCCCCATAGCTTCCCCACAGTATAATGCCACCCATAGCTTTCCCCACAGTATAATGCCCCCCATAGCTGCCCCCACAGTATAACGGCCCCATAGTATAATGCCCCCCATAGCTGTCTCCACAGTATAATGACCCCCATAGCTGCCCCCACAGTATAATGACCCCAATAGCTGCCCCCACACAGTGTAATGCCATCCATAGCTGTCCCCACAGTATAATGCCTCCCATAGCTGTCCCCACAGTATAATGCCACCACAGTATAATGCTGCCCATAGATGCCCCCACAGTATAATTCCACCCATAGCTGTCCCCACAGTATAATGCCCCATATAGCTTTCCCCACAATATAACGCCCCCATAGCTGCCCCCACAGTATAATGCCCCCATAGCTGCCCCCACACTATAATGCCCCACATAGCTGCCCCCACAGCATAGTGCCATCCATAGCTGTCCCCGCAGTATTATGCCCCCAATAGCTGCCCCCACAGTATAATGCCCTCATAGTATAATGCTGCCCACACAGTATAATGCCCCCCTATAGTAAAATGCTCCTATAGCTGTCACCATATCAGCCCCCCTATGGGGGATAGCTGCCCCCACACAGTATAATGCCCCCATAGCTGCCCACACAATATAATGCCCCGATAGCTGCCCCCACCATATAATGCCCAACATAGCTGCCCCTACAGTATAATGCCATCCAATGGTTGACCCTACAGTATAATGCCACCCATAGCTGTTCCCACAGTATAATGCCACCATAGTATAATGCCGCCCATAGATGCCCCTACAGTATAATGCCACCCATAGCTGCCCCCATAGTATAATGCCCCCCATAGCTGTCCCCACAGTATAATGCCCCCCATAGCTGCCCCACATTATAATGCCACCACAGTATAATGCCCCCCCATAGCTGCCCCACAGTATAATGTTGCCCATAGTTGTCCCCACAGTATAATGCCCCCCTTAGCTGTCCCCACAGTATAATGCCCCCATAGCTGTCCCCACTGTATAATGCCCCCCATAGCTGTCACCACAGTATAATGACCCCAATAGCTGCCCCCACAGTATAATGCCCTCATAGTATAATGACACCCACACAGTATAATGCCCCTCTGTAGTAAAATGCTCCAATAGCTGCCACCATATCAGCCCCCCTTCCCTACCCAGTATAATGCCCCATAGTGCCTAATAGAAAAATAATAACATAATTAATTACCTATCCCCGTTCCCACGATGGGTGGAGGATCCTTCTCCTCTGGTCTGTGCTGTGAGTGACTCGGCGCAGATAGGCGATGACGTCACAACGCCGCGCCTGGCGGAGCCGAGCCACTCACAGCAGAGTGAATGCTGGAGCAAGGAGCCGTCAGCTCCTTGCTCCAGCATTCAGGAAGCGGGACCAGCTCGGTCAGCAATGTGTGGCTATGGGCCCCCCCAGGCTTAGGATCCCTAGTGTTACGCCACTGCACGAATGGAAACCAAACGGAAACCATAGCTTTCCATTAGCATTACCATTGATTTCAATGGTAACGCTTCCATTCCTAATAGTTTCTGTTTGTCTCCATTCCGTAAGGTTTCCGTGACAGAATCAATAGCGCAGTCGACTATTTAAAAATGTATGTAAGAGTAACACAGCGAAGCAGGAACTTACTTTAGTGACGCCATGCAAACTCAATGGAAAAGGAGTTTCGCTCCAGTGCATGAAATGTTTGGCAGCACATAGGGATGATGAATGATTGGGACCGTTATTGAGTTGGCGCAGGCTAACTTGAGTTGCAGACCCTAAAGAATCCCCCATTCTTCACCCTCAACTCTTGCATCATGGTATGAACTTTGCCGGTAAGATCTCCAGGTCACTTTTCCCCAGATAGTCCTCAATACACGATCGGGCTGCAGATGGTGGGTATGCACAGTTTCAGCGTCAAACAGACCTGGGTCGGTAACAGGAGGCAAGGTCAGGGTCAGGCCAGAGATTGGTACACAGATAAATCAGATTAGGTGGAGTCAAGACCAAAGCAGAAAATCACAGGGAACAACAGGAAAAATGCCAAAAAACTCACCACCGAGGCTGATAAGCAAGCACTGAAATCCCTTTAAAGATGTTGTGTCACCACAGACATTTTTGGCATATCCAAAGGATATGCCATAAATGTCTGATAGATGCGGATGCCACATCTGGGACTCGCACTTATCTCCCAAACGAGGGTCCCCCGATCCTTCCACTGCCTATGAGGCAGCCCGCTGACCATCGTATCCAGGTAGGGTATAGGTGCACATCAGGACGGGACGTGAGCTACACTGTTTGCATAACTCCCATAGAATTAAATAGGCATTACGGAAACAGCACAATGAGATCCGGGTATAATGACATCACACACCCCACCGGATTGCCATCCTGCAGCAGAAGAGAATACTGCGGCGGCTCACAGCTGACAGTTGTCAAAGGAGTCACAGACAGACCAGCAAGCTCCCCTAGGAGTTGACCCAGGAGAAGACTGTCCATGTAGCAGGTTAATGAGGCCTAAACCAGTCACACTGGTTGACAAGTTGTGTTGTAGGAATCACAAAATTCCAAGAGGCCTCTGCCCCTCAGATGTTGCCTTAGGCCCTGTTCACGGAAACCGCGCCGCAAAACTCGTCAAAAACCGCCCGAAAATGTCTCCCATTGATTTCAATGGGAGTTGGACGAGTTTTTTTAACGCGAGTAAAAAAAACGCGTCGCGGTAAGGCTATGTTCACACAGAGTTTTTTGCAGGAGGAAAATTCCTCCTGCAAAAACTGCTCCAGATGGTTTTTGCACAGTGGTTTGACAAGAACTTGTCAAAACACTCGTCGAGGCGTTTTTTTCCTCTTTCTGACTCATTGAAATGGGGTTTTGGAGGTGGAAACCGCCTCAAGATGGGTCATGACGCTTTTTTTTACCGCGACGCGTTTTTATTTACTCGCGGTAAACAAACTTGTCCAACTCCCATTGAAATCAATGGGAGGCATTTTCGGGCGGTTTTTGAGGAGTTTTGCGACGCGGTTTCCGCGTCAAAAAACTCGTCAAAAAAACTCTGTGTGAACAGGGCCTTAAAGGGAAGGTTCACATTTAAACATCCATCCGAAAGGGCAGAAAGTCACTACTCCAAGCATCGTGCACTGTCAATACGAGGGATGGTCCTGCGAAAATCAGGACTGTTGGCAAGCATAAAGATGTTTGAAAGTGCATCCTAAATCCTCTAGCCTTAAAGGGGACATACTCTCCTTGCATTCTTAGGCCCATTTAAAAAAAAAACATATTGGCTCCTCAAAGTGCTGTTGCAGTATTGCTAGAGTGATCTCATAAAGTAATACCATTGCCGTTAGTTACAGGTAACTTGATGTTATAATGCATTCTCAGCGCTGCTTGTATATACTGTAGGTATTGTGATGTCATAATGCAGTAACAGTTCCATTAGTAAACAGCTACAGTGATATCACAATGTAGTTACAGAAATGTTTGTAAACAGGTACAATGATGTCATAATGGAGTCTCAGCGCTGTTATAATAGAGGTACCGTGATGTCATAATGCAGACAAATGTTTGTTCGAGATTATAGTGATGTCTTAACGCAGTCTCAGTGCTGGAAGGCCGGATTTACACGAGCGTGTGCATTTTGCGCGCGCAAAAACCGTGGCATTTTGCGCGCGCAAAACGTACTTAACAGCTTCGTGTGTCATCACCATATGATGCGTGGCTGCGTGCTTTTCGCTCAGCCGCCATCATTAAGACACTCTTGTTTGTATGTTTGTAGCACGTGGTGCTTTTCTGTTTTCATTCATACTTTTCACTGCTGTTGTGCTGTTGTGCTTCCGTGTGCTGAGCGTGATTTTCACGCACCGATCGACTGCAATGGGTGCGTGATGCGCGAACAACTCACAAATGTAGGACATGTCGTGTGTTTCACGCAGCGGACACACGCTGCGTGAAAATCACTGACAGTCTGCACTGCCCCATAGACGAACATAGGTCCGTGCGAGGCGCGTGAAAAGCACGCGCGTTGCACGCACGTATATCACGTTCGTCTAAATAAGCCCTAAGAGTAGAGGTGCAGTGATGTCATAATGCAGACAAAGAGCTCTTTGTACACAGGTATAGTGATGTCATAATGCAGACAAAGAGCTCTTTGTACACAGGTATAGTGATGTCATAATGCAACAGTGCTGTTATTATACAGGTACAGTGATGTAATAGTGGAAAATCCGTAGATCCAAATAGAGCAAAGAAATATATGTTTTTCTTTACTACTCTTTCCTTTACTATACATATATATATATTACTACATACCTGGTTATAAGTAAAAATCATAGAGACACAGTAACTTAGTCCAGGACGCAAGTACGCCAAAATGGGAAGGTCCTCAACTCCCAAGAAGCAAATTCCAAGAAACAAAAGATCATGGCAGCACATCCGTTAGCACTTCATGTTTATTGTGCCCAGCAACAACCTACAGAACAGGAGCAACATTTTGACCCTTACATTAGATGGGTGATGTCGCTATGATCTTGGGTTTCTTTGCCTTCCTGGTTTTGTAAAAAAAACTAAAAACTTTTCCAAATCATGTTGTGTGAACCTGGTCTCAGGTAAAATGGGAAGTATGTGGCAGGGGAGTAACACTGAGCTATGTGAACCTGGCCTAAAAGACCAAAGCCAGGAATACCAGAAAAAAAAGAAGAAACAAAACAGTCTTTCCTTTTTACTTCTCCTTTGTTTAACCGGTTCAGGATCGGGCTATTTTGAGCTTTGAGGGCCAGACACCGTTGAGCCATATTTAGCGCGTGTTAGTTAAACGGCTATAACTTTTTTATTTGTTGAAGCGATCAGAGAAGATAGAAGCAGTGAAAGCCGGGTACCTACTATTCAGCTGCCCGATCGCTCGGGCAGCCAGCTAAAACCTGCGCCGTATATATACTATGGTGCGGGTTTTAATGACCTCGACTGCCAGCCGTTTATATACGGCCGGTGGTTGGGAACTAGTTAAAATCCATTCCTTTTGCAAAATGTGAAACAAAACTGTCCTGTGTAAACACGGCAGTGGCGTACCTACGATAGTGGCATAGCAGGAGAATGCTATGGGCTCTTGCGAGAGCCCCTGCCAATTAACTGCTTTCCCTGCTTGTCATTACACTGGCATAGGAGCTCATTGCATCCAGATTTTTACTAGTTGTATAAATCCATTTGCAGTTAGCTCCCCCTAGTGGTGGCTGCAGGCAGCCAGAATTATATAAGTTATCAAGTCAGAAAAACAGACCTCCACTATACATATATATTATGAAACTACCAAAAACGTAACTTTTTTTTACTGGAAAAACTTAATATTGGAGTTTATACTCAATAAAGGCATAGCACATTTGGCGGGGGCCTATTCTTACATTTGCTATGGGGTCCTAAGAATTCTATATAAGCTTCTGAACACGTCAGAAATCTACTATTCTACTACTGACATCACCTTCTTCTTGCACGGCCATCTGGCCAATCAGAGCACTAGGCGCTCTGATTGAATCTTCGGAACGCTGCCTCAGTGCCAGTTATTGGAGTTTCTTTCCTTACCTGGTTGCGTGCTTTGACTACAGGTTTGACCCGATCTGTTCCTGACTACAAGTTATAGGTGAATTATGCCAGTCGGTGGGTTCTGTCTTTGCAAATTGCAAGAACTGGAACAATTTTGCTGTTATTTTTTCGTTCCTTTTTCTGTGATTCTGTAAATCCCGTGACTGTAGAGAGTCTTTTCCTCCCATACACAGGACCAAGTAAGGCAAAACAATTTCCAAAATCGCTGTCTCTGGCTGTTCCTTTAATCATGTTTCATTCTGGGATAAAAGCATTTCAATGTCAAACATGCATACTGATGCAATTTAATGGGCCCATACAATTATAATTATCTAGTCAAAGCAGAGTTAAAGATCAGAAATAAAATATTCCAAAAACGGCGATGAAGGCGCAATAACTGAATTTAATTGGAAACTGCACATGAGAAGACACTTATCCCGAGCCTGCTAATTCATATCCAACTTACTCATCTTTACTCAGCTGCGTTGCATAATGTAAGCCATTGCCTGGAGAAAATAGCACAGACATGTCTCTTAACTTCATTTTAATTCCATATGGTAGATTACATTTTACAAACGCCTGGAATTAAGATGAGATCTAATTGTATCTAAGAGATTAGAACCTGTTTTATCTCCAGAATGAAAAAAAATAAAGAACAAAAAGATTCATAACAAAAACATTAGATTAATGGATTGGTCTAGTCTATTTAGGTCTTTCCGAAAGTTGAAAGGTCCATCCTGAAGACCAGAGGACCCTCTTGTGGGCCCTGACACAAAAATGGAGCCCTGTCATAACGGGGGCTCTGAGTTCCAGCAGACACCACCCCACCTAAAGATGGCTTTGGAGAAGATGATCTGCTGCTACGGTCGACCATAAATGGGTGTGCCTTACTTTAGACTTTGTCCCAGATTTTATCAAAATGACAGACAGCACGGCCGAACCTGATGGACCACAAAATAAGTCAATAGGGTCCGTCAGTCGACATCAGGCACTAATTCGAGGTTTTCATTATAAAGGGAAACCACAATGTAGATGTGAACAGAGTCATATAAAACTAACTACTGGTGATAACTAGCTGGCCATATGGGTGGAGATATAATTTGACCAGACTAGTATAGACATGCACACAGAGCTAGTCAATGGGGAGATTTATCAAAATTGGTGCACAGGAAAAGTGGAGGAGTTGGAGTTTGGGTTTCGTTTTACGGCATTCACCATGCGGAGAAAAACGACATGTTCACTTTATTCTCCAGATCAATACAATCACGACGATACAAATTTTTATAGTTTTTTTATGTTTTTCTATTGTTACAAGGAAAAAACTAATTGTTAAAAATAAAATTTGTGTTTTGTTGCCATATTCTTAGAGCCATAACTTTTTTATTTTGCCGTCGATTGAGCGTTATGAGGGCTTATTTTTTGGTGGGGAGAGCTATAGTTTTTTTATTGGTATCATTTTGGGATATGCCTTTTTGATCACTTTTATTCCATTTTTTGTGGGAGATGAGGTGACCAAAACACAGCGATTCTGGTGTTTTTGTTTTTTTTACGACGTTCACTGTGCGGGTTAAATAATATTATAATATAATACTTCGGACTTTTACGGATGTGGCAATGTTAATTATTTTTATTTTTGGGGGGAAGTGGGAAAAGGGGGAGTTTTTGAACTTTGAATGTTTTTATTTTTTTAATAGATTAAAAAACTTTTTTAACATTTTTTTTCATTAGTTCTCCCAGGGGACTTGAACCAGCGATTGTCGGATCGCTTGCATGATATACTGCAATACTAATGTATTGCAGTATATTTTGATTCTGACAGGCTATTATTAAGCCCTGCCTCTGACAGGGCTAATAAGAGTACAATGATCGCAGACCTGGGGGCCTTCATCAGGCACCCAGGCTGCCATGACAACCATCGGCACCCTGCGATCACTTCATGGGCGGTGATGGAACGTCAGACGTTTCTAACGCTATTGACCATGGCATCCAAGGGGTTAAACGAGCAGGATCCCGCTCATTACGCTGAAGTCTCGGCTGTAACATACAGCCGACGCTTGTCTTATTGATTGGGCTCAGCTCACAAGCTCGCTCCACATTCCAATCCTCCCGACCTCTGCCGTACATATATACGGCGGATATCAAGAAGGAATTAAAGAGTGAGTTCACCTTTGCAACCAATTTGTATTGTTTATTTTATTGTTTACTGTGTAGTCTGATCCTGCAGTCACACTTTTATGTCAGTTCCTTATTTCTTTCTAACATATATTCGATAGGGGACAGACAGAAAGGTGTATGACTGCAGGCTCCGACTACACAGGGTTTGTTTGTAGTCTGTAACCATAGAGACATATTGGCCTGCATAGGAGTTGTGTACACTAAATAATAAGGTATTTTTAATGAAGACTGTTTGCAAAGTCGCTTAGTTTTTCATTTTAGCTGCATTTTATATAATACACAATAATTTGGGAGATCATTGTCAAGCCAACGTCGCATTACCGAGAATAGTTATGTTTGTTGCAATGAATTGACAAATAAGTCACATTTTAGGCGCCGAACTCCTCCATCTCCCCTGCGCTCCTCCATAAGGCAGCCCCACGTAGATGTGATTGATAACAGGTGGGTCCTGTGTGTCAGAGATACGCAGGACCTGCTGTCACCGAAGCCGTCAGTCCTGCTGACCTGATGGATTTGGGTTTCAGTGCAAGGTACTTCTATGTAACCAGGATTTTTTGTAAAAATCAATACAAAAGTTGCATTAAAAACCTTAATACATTGCTTTATTTAAAAAGAGCGCTCAAAGGTTACAGAGCCTTTAAAGAAAAAAATGGAGAAAAGACATTTGATCTGAGACATTTTTTTGAACATGTCTCCCATTTAGATTGTATTTTTAATTGCTGTGGATAAGTCATATATAACATTACACAGATGAGTTTCCTATGACAGCTTAGGACATTTATAAACCGTCGGGGGAAAGTTCTTTTTTATATATAAGGAGCAGAGGTTCCCGACAAAAATTGAAAAAATGTCAGGTATGATATTTTAAAATTGGCGTATATTTTTGTAGAGCTTTTTAAACTTCACTTATGGCATGTTGTGAAGACTGTTTCATGACCCCATGTATCTTCAATTTGTAAATTCAGTTATACAGCTGCTTTAAATATTGCCTGTGGCATTTTAATAATGCTTAAAGGGGTATTCCCACCAACAAAATGTACTACTTATCCACAGGATCGGTGATAAACGTATGATCACTAAGGGCACCACCAATGGGACCCCCACTGATCACCAGACATAACTTTTGTATTTTACTGTTGATTTTCCTGTATGATGTACAGTATTTTTGTGTGCTGTTTGGTCTAACAGTAGAGTGGACCTACCCCATACTATGTAGACCTTAATTATTGTTATATTTTTTTTTTCATTTCCGCATTTCAAAAGGGCTAACTTTTCTTTATGTTTCTATCGACATAGTCGTATGATGGCTTGTTTTCTGTGTTGTATTTTTAATGGCGCCATTTTGGGGTACATTTAACCCCTTCCCTCTTTGGCCACTTTTGACCTTCCTGACAGCCTTATTTTTCAAATCTGACCTGTTTCACTTTATGTGGTAAGAACGTCGGAATGCTTTAACCTATCCAAGCGATTCTGAGATTGTTTTCTGGTGACACATTGGACTTTATGTTACTGGCAAAATTTGTTCGATACATTCAGTATTTAATTGTGAAAAACACCAAAATTTTGCGGAAAAAGTGCAAAAATTAGCATTTTTCTAAATTTAAATGTATCTGCTTGTAAGACAGGAGGTTATACCACACAAAATAGTTGCTAATTAACATCCCCCATATGTCTACTTTAGATTGGCATCGTTTTTTGAGGGCCTTATATATTAGAAAGTCCCAATAAGTCACCCCATTTTAAAAACTGCACCCCTCAAAGTATCAAAAACAGCATTTAGAAAGTTTCTTAACCCTTTAGACATTTCACAGGAATTAAAGTAGAGGTGAAATTTACAAACTTCATTTTTTTTTTTTTGCAGAAATTCATTTTCTATGCTTTTTTTTTTTATAACACAGAAAGTTTTACAAGGGAAACGCAACTCAATATTTATCACCCAGATTCTGCACTTTTTAGAAATATCCCACATGTGGCCCTAGTGTGCTTATGGACTGAAGCACAGGCCTCCTTTTTATGAGGTCTTGTAATGCCAAAACAGTGGAAACCCCCAAGTAACCCCATTTTGGAAGCTACACCCCTTGAGGAAATTATCTAGGGGTATTTTGCCCCCACAGGTTTTTTGCAGAAATTATTGGAAGTAGGCCGTGAAAATTAAAATCAAAATTTTTTCCAATAAAACTTAGGTTTAACTATTTTTTTTTTTTTTTCATTTCCACGAGGACTAAAAGAGGCAAAGCACCACAACATTTGTAAAGCAATTTCTCCCAAGTAAAACAATACCCCACATGTGGTCATAAACGGCTGTTAGGCTCAGAAAGGATGGAGGGCCATTTGGCTTTTGGAGCTCAAATTTAGCAGGAATGGTTTGTGGAGGCCATGTCGCATTTGCAAAGCCCCTGAGGGGACAAAACAGTGGAAAACACATTTTAGAAACCTCACCCCTTGAGGAAATTATCTAGGGGTATAGTGAGAATTTTGACCACACAGGTATTTAGCAAAAATTATTGGAAGTAGGCCGTGAAAATGAAAATCAAAATTTTTTTTCAAAGAAAATGTAGGCTTAGCAAATATTTTCTCATTTCCACAAGGACTAAAGGGGAAAAAGCACCACAACATTTGTAAAGCAATTTCTCCCGAATAAAACAATACCCCCCATGTGGTCATAAACGGCTGTTTGGACACACGGCAGGGCTTAGAAGGAAAAGAGCACCATTTGGCTTTTGGAGATCACATTTAGCAGGAATGGTTTGCAGAGGCCATATCGCATTTGCAAAGCCCCTGAGGGACAAAAACCATGAAAACGCCTTTAAAGTGACTCTATTTAGGAAACGCCACCCCTTGAGGAATGATCTAGAGGGGTAGAGAGCATTTTGACCCCACAGGGGTTTCATAGATTTTATTAGGATTGGGCAGTGAATATAAAAAAAAACCTTTTTCTTCAATAAGACGTAACTTTAGCTCAAAAGTTTTCATTTTCTCAACAAATAAAGGAAAAAAAGAACCCCAACATTTGTAAAGCAACTTCTCTAGAGTACGGCAATACCCCATATCTGGTCATAAACTGCTGTTTGGGCACAGAAGGGAAGGCGCAGCATTTGGCTTTTGGAGTGCAGATTTTGCTGGATTGGTTTCTGGGTGCCTGTGGGACCAAAACAGTGGAAACTCCCCAGAAGTGACCCCATTTTGGAAACTACACCCCCTCAATGCATTCACCTAGGGGTGTAGGGAGCATGTTAACTCCACAGGTGTTTTGCAGAAATTAGTGTGCACTCGATATTGCAGAGTGAAAATTAGATTTTTTTTCCGTAGATATGCCAATATGTGGTGCCCAGCTTGTGCCACCATAACAAGGCAGCTCTCCAATTATTATGCTGGGTTTCCCAGTTTTAGAAACACCCTACATGGGGCCCTAATCTTTTGCCTGGACATACGACAGGGCTCAGGAGTGAAAGAGTACCATGCAAAGTTGAGGCCTAATTTGGGGATGTACAAAGTATTGGTTCACAATTTCAGAGGCTCTAATGTGAAATAATAAAAGAAACCCCTGAGAAGTGACCCCGTTTTGAAAACTACACCCCTTAAGGCATTTATTAAGGGGTGTAGTGAGCACTTTCACTCCACAGGTCTTTTCCATAAATGAATGCGCTGGGGATGGTGCTATGTAAAAATGTTACATTTTCCCCTAGATATGCCATTTCAGTGGCAAATATGTCGTGCCCAGCTTGTGCCACTGGAGACACACACCCCAAAAATTGTTAAAAGGGTTCTCCCGGGTATGGCAATGCTATATATGTGGAAGGAAACTGCTGTTTGGGCACACTGTAGGGTTCAGAGGGGAGGGAGCGCCATTTGGCTTTTTGGGCATAGATTTTGCTTGGTATTAGTTTTGTTTGGAGTTTTACTGGTATTTCAGTTTATAATGTGGGGTACATGTAAGCTGGGCAGAGTACATCAGGGGCATAGTCAGGTGGTATAATAATGGGGTAAAATTATCCATAGATGTGTGTTACGCTGTGATGCAATCCTATCTGCACAGGCCGGTGCCGCACTGATAAATGTCCTTTCTTATCCCCTTTTGGTCCACACTCCGCACCTTTGCAGTTTGGGGAATTTTGCTGGGAAGTGTTGTCCTGGTATAATACGGGCACCGTCGCTTCCAGCGGATATGTTTGGGCTCTCCCCTTCCTGGTTCCCTAATTTTAGGGCCTTGATAAATCGCCTCTTGAAACAGAAGAAATGTTCCCCTCGGGCCGGCACAACTGCATATTTTTCTTTCCTAACTTATTGGAGCCTTAACTAATTAACTTTTTCATAGATGTAGCGGTATGAAGGCTGTTTTTTTGCGGGACGAGCTGGAGTTATTATTGATCACTTTTTATCCTATTTTTTGGGAGGCAAGGTGACCAAAAAACTGAAATGCTGGAAAAGTTTTTCCCGGGTTTTTATTACGCCTTTCACCATGCGTTATAAATTACATGTTAACTTTGTTCTGCGGGTGAGTACGATTCCAGCGATACATAATTTATAGCACTTTTTTATGTTTTACAACTTTTTGAACAATAAAATTACTTTTGTAAAAACAATGTATTTTTTCTGTCGCCAAGTTGTGAGAACCATAACTTTTAAATTTTTTTATTGACGGATCTGTGTGAGGGCTCGTTTCTTGCGAGACGAGCTATAGTTTTTATAGGCACCATTTTTGGATACATGCGACTTTTTGATCACTTTGTATTCTAATTTTTGTAGGGCAATGTGACCAAAAAAACTAAATTCTGGCATTGTTCTGTTACGTTTTTTTTACGTCATTCACCGCGTGGAATAAACAACATAATATTTTTATAGCTCAGGCCGATACCAAATGTGTATGGTTTAATTTTTTTTAAAAATAATAAAGGACTTGATAAGGGATAAAGAGCGATTGTGTTTTATTTTATTACTTTAAAGTTTTATTATATTTTGACAACTTTTTTTACACTTTTCTTTAGTCCCACTAGGGGACTTGAAGGTCCAACTATCAGATTATTTTTCTAATACATTGAACTACCTATGTAGTGCAATGTATTAGATCTGTCAGTCATTCACTGACAGCAAGCCGATTAGGCTTCACCTCCGGACAGGGCCTAATCGGCTTCCGTAATGGCAGAGCAGGAGGCCAATGTTAGGCATCCTGTTGCCATAGCAGCAGTTGGCAGCCCTGCTATAGCATGCAGGGCTGCCGATCTGCCAACCTCTAAGATGCTGTGATCGCATCCGATCGCTGCATCTAAGGGGTTAATGGCAGGAATCGGAGCTAGCTCTGGTTTCTGTCGTTACAGATGGATATCAGCTGTAACATACAGCTGCCATCCACCGCTGATGATGCCGGCTCAGCTCCTGAGCCAGCGCCATCTTGCCAGCGGCTATGGAAGCCTTTTAGACCCGCCTTCGGTTGAGGCCTAAAAGTCTTCCATACTAGGCCTCCGGTTGCCTTTGCAGCCACCGGCACCCCGCAATTTCATTGCTGGGGTGCCAATGAGCTGCAGACACCTTAAATGCAGCGATCGCTTTTGACCGCGGCATTTAAGGGGTTAATGGTGGGGATCGGAGCAAACTTCGGTCCTCGTCATTACTCCAGGGTGTCAGCTATAACATGCAACTGACACCTGGGGATGTTGGCACCTACTCTTCTGAGCCGGTGTCCACCATTTGTCGTATAGTTTTCCATGACATATCCATACGACAAATGTCGAGAAGGGGTTAAGTATTAACATTTTTTATAAAGCTTTTTTTTGCGGGGGGTGGAATGAAATAGCAGTTCTACCATTGTTTTTTGGGTTTCTTTTTACAGTGTTCACCGTGCGGTATAAATGACATGTTATGTTTATTCTGCAGGTCTGTATGATTAGGGCAATACTAAACATACGATCATTTTATAGTTTGAGTCATTACGGACACGGCAATATCAATTATGTGTACTTTTTTTTCTTTCTATTTTTTTTACATAACAAAACATTTTTTATAGGAAAAAAGGTTTTTTTAGTACTATTTTATTGGACTTTTTTTACATTTATTTTCAGTCCCACTAGGTGACTAGACAATACGATAATTTGATCACTCATATAATATACTACAATACTTCTGTATTGCTGTCTACAACTGCCTCTAATGGGTGTAGCAAGATGGCAGACCTGGAGGACATTACTCGGGCCCCAGCTGCCATAGCAACCCTTCGGCACCCCACGATCTACTGCTTCAAATGGCCCCCGACATCTATGGGGTTAAATGTCCAGGATCAGAGCTGGCTCCGATTCCGGCCATTGCAGCAGCGGGAAAGCTATATGTTACTGCTGACACCCGCTGCTGATGGCATAGACTCAGGAGCATCATTGCACCGTAAATGTATGGAGGCCCACGAGAATGATCTGCCAGCTGTGTGGTGCATTTACGGTGCAGTACATTATGGGGTTAAACAGGGCAACATCGCTTGGTGACAGATCCACTTTTACATGTAATGCTGGTCACACACTAGAGATACTGCCCACTTCAGTGCCCTTTCGTGACACGAATAAACATGGGAGAACATATACCCATCAACCATAGGCAGCTATCTATGAAAACGGTTATCTGCCACGTTGGATATTTTTTTATCATTATTGGGTGCAATCATTGGCATAATTTAAAAGTCGTTCAGGCCAAATGACATATGTACGTCCCAGAATCCCAGCCTAAGTCACAGAGCAAAGCAGACATGCCTGATGCCTGCAGCGCTACTGGCATGTCCTATAACTAGCGGGAAAACATGCCGGTAGCACTGAGGGCATTCAGCATTTAGTGAAAGTCACAAAAAGCAGAGATATTACATGATAGCAAGCACTGACTGCTTCATATTCTATGTGTTAAGACACCAAATATTAGGTAAAACGCACTGTAAAAGTTCTATTACACGGGCCGTAAAAACGAGCGTCGATCAACGGGACAGCTTGTTGATCGGCGCTCATTTGCTCTTTTCCCAAGGATCAATGATTGATCACGTATGGAAAGGAGCGCTAGTTTCTCCGATTATTTGTCCCCATACATTTTCATCATGTGGGTAGCACATCTCCTTGTTTACACAAAAGGCTGCGGGAACGAATGATCAGCAGATGAATGAGCGTTTGCTGTCTCTGGTAACTATACGTCCCATGATGCCTTACCCAAGCATCACAAAGGTACTGTACGTGTGGCCAGATCAGATTTATCAAAAGCTATAATTATATGAATCATTCCAAATTGTGAGCAGGATGAGGGAAAGCTACAGATGCCATAATGACGCACAAGAAGGCCGAAGACTGCGCCCTGTGCAGCAGCAAGCAGCATGTCACAAGCAGTATACAAACTCCAGCCCACTGCAAAGAGAGGAAGACATGATTGTTTTTTCAATAGCCTTATGTAGTAAACAGGAAGCAGCCTGGAGGGGATTCAGTGACAACAGAAGAATACACAGGGCTATGGAGGTTTGTAGTTGTCACCCAGTGAATTCATGAACAGTTCTATGCAATAACCTCGGCATATAGCATAGTATTATTTAGAAACCTGCAAGAGACAGCATCAGACATCATGATCACAGGTGAGAATTTTTTTTTTACCCGTTTTCCTTTAAGCAGTGAATCGCATATACAGCACATGATTTATATATCAAACGTACATTTCAAAGTTTGAGCTAATACTTACAAAAACTTCACCCGCTCTGAGAGTTTGGATGTGAATAAATATTTGGGAAACATTTTCATCTTCTTGTGTTATAGAAATGATTGTCTGCCCGGTGGCTGCTGCACTTGATCTTGCTGTCTCATTCAATTTTCTTTCTCTCTGTAAGAGCGGGAGTAGATGCTCCTCTTCAATGAAATTACATGACGGATCTTCATATTCTTGATCCTTGCAAAATAAAGATACGAAAGATTGAAAGAATTCTATGCCTCAATACAAGACATTAAAATAACACCTTGTATCTCAGCCTTACAGGATTACTCACTAAATTTAACCCTGTAAGAATGTTTCCTATTTTGTGCCATCAGGACGCAGCAACATTTTTTTTTTTGTTTTTTTTTGTTTTGCCCATTCAAAGAGTTAAAAAAAAAAATAATTTATGTCAATATGTGTCTTTTTTATGGTTACTATTTTTAAATTAATAATTTAAATTGATTTTTTTTAAAAATTGTTTTACTATGGGCTATTTACTTAGTATTCCAAAGTATTACTGTCTGACAGTGTTACAATATACACTGGCAATAGATGTATACCTACGGCAGACCTGAGGGCCTTTGTTAGCTCTACAGCTGCCATGATAACCCATCGGCACCTGTGATCACCTGCCTTTTATTTGTTCAAATAACTGCTAAGGCCTAAGCTACACAGGAGATCTCTAGTGGTCTGATAATGCTACTGAAACCGCATGTGACTACTGTGATGTAAAAAAAAACGAATTATAAAAGGGGTAAATGGTGCAATTTCCCTTAGTCCCAGTAATTTAAGGGCCTCCACCACTCTATCTCTACCATGTAAATGCCACCTTAAAAGAGGCATCAAGATTCTGGGGCACAAAGGCCATGAGGAAAGTGGTATCCTATAGGTCTGGATCCCTACTGTATTAGTTGTATCTTATATAGCGGTTTTGTTATTAGCACTACAGTATATGCACTACAGTATTTGGACATGGTATGGAAGTATAATTTTGACACTGTGTTGCACTGGTAGTTTAGTACTATATAGTACCATGGCATAACTTGGGCATTGTATAGGACTACTACCTGGGCACTGTATATTTGATTATTAGAGCACTATTGGCAAAATCTGTTTGGAAATGAATGTTAAGCACAGTAGGGCATCTTTTGGGCACAGTATGGCACGGTTTATACAGATGTGTCCACCCATACCTTTGCTTTCATTTCGGTTAAAGACTCTAATTTTTCATTACACAAATTGAATACAATATCACGACATGCTAGCAAAACCCTTGACCGGCTGCATTTCACATCACAACCACTGGGTGGCCACACATAGACACATATCGCATAGACATCTCGTGACAGAGTATCACTAAATCTTTTTTTTTTATATTGGTTATCTCACCCACACATGTCAGGATATGTTGAGATAAGGGAAAAGGTAAGGAAGGACACATCTGTATGCTGATTTTTCTTAGCTATTCTATATTTACATCTAAGAAAAAATGTGTTGCACCCAAGAGTACCCCCAACTTTATCCGACTGTGGACATACAAACAACTGATTACATTATCTGAATTGTAATGTGTAATAGTTTTCCTATCAGCACATATGCAGTGGGAGATGTAATCCATAAGGCTTTTTGACTAAGTAGCATTTTAGACAACCAACACACAGAATATTAATCTGTTGGGTAGATGTTTATTAAAAGTCTCCGCTGTTTCATGCTTCGAATAAGTAAATAATTTGCACAAAAAAAAAGTGTCCACTTTGATCACTAAGTAAAACTGGGTCAGCAGGGGATAAATTAAACAAAACAATTAATTTATTTTAACCTAATGCATAAAGCACCTAATTTCCCTTTTTATTAAAAGACTTCTCATGCTGAGCTTTTGCTATTTGCATAAATTGAGCTTTCAGCAACATGTATAATCAAGGGAACGGGAAATATAAGAACGGGATGTGGTGAGGAAGGAAAGGCACAAAAAATACACTTTTTGTTTTTTTGGGTTTATATTCTCATACTGTGGGAGATGGATCCAATTACAAAACTTTATAGAAAGTCTATCTGCACTGGAGACAGATGGTGCAACGGTTCTGATAAAGGATAGAAGGGGACACCGGCAATGGTGTGCCATAATGAAGACTGCATTTGATGACATTTGGAAAACATTTGCTCATAAATTATGAAATTTCATTTATAGAAGCGATATAATATACTTTTATTAAAGGGAATTTATCCTCAGGAAATGTATAAATGTATATATATATATATATATATATATATATATGTATGTATGTATGTATGTGTGTTTATAAATATGTATATATATATATATATATACATATATATATATATATATATATATATATATATATATATACAAACGTCCGTTTCGGGAATAGTTAGTAAAGTGACCTACAATTTACAGAAATGAGCCCAGGAGCAGCAACGGGCAAATTGCGCACATGCTCCGTGGACTGTCCTTGGCTTCATGTGCGCAGTGTCACCCGACGACTCATGGTATTTTGGAATTTACTTTACTAACTCTTCCCAAAACGGCAGTTTCAGACTTGGGCAGATTTAGAACACTAAACCCCATCTTCATAACGGCATGCTGGCGGTTTAGTGGCTCCAAACCTACTGACAGATTCCCTTTAATGACAGCTCGGTTGTACTGTAGGAGGTCTAGATAAGGCAGGATAGTAGCACTATACACACAGATAAGACTCCGTATGCAGCTCCCCTGTCATTCCCTGGTCACTGGGAAAGGCGCTGCCTCCAAACATAGGGTCATTGACGATATTCTTGGGATCATGTTTGGATATCAAACTACAGCCGCTGGTTCATAGATAATTAGCCAACATCTATGTTACGTAGTAAAAAGAAAAACTACATACAAATACATTTCTGGATCAACAGAAAACGGAGTAACTCCTTAACAACCAAGCCTGTTTTGGCCTTAATGATGTTTTTATTTTTCCGTCGATTGTGGCCATATGTCGGCTTATTTTTTGCGGTACAAGGTGTAGTTTTCATTGGTGCTATTTTGGTGTACATGGAACTTATTGATTAACTTTTATTTTATTCCTTGGGGAGGTGCCGTTGGGTTTTGACATTTTCTTTTTGTACACCGTTCACCTGGTGGTTCAATTAATGTGGGGAAATAACATATATATGTTTTTATTTGGTTTTTTTACACTTTTACTAAAAAAAAAACACTTTTTATGGAAAAAATATGGTTGTATTTTATTTTTACTGTAATTTTTTTCTTTTTTAAATAAACTTTATTTACCTGGTTTTACATTTTTTTTTCACTACCACTAGGGGACTTACCAATTTGATCTCTTGTCGCTTATTTAATGCTTTGGTATGCTTAGTATTCCAAAGCATTATTGCCTGTCAGTGTAAAACTGACAGGCTATCTATTAGGCCATGCTTCAGGCATGACCAAATAGGGAATTACTGATGGCAGACCTGGTGGACTTTCTTAAGCTGCCATGGTAACCCAACAGCCAAATGTGTCATAGGTGTGCCGATCGGGTGACAGAGGGAGCTCCTTCTCTCGGTCAAACACCTTAGATGCCGAGGTCGCTATTAACCACGGCATCTGAAGGGTTAAATTATTGGAATTGGAGTTCTTGCCAATTCCATCAGAAGCCTGGCTGTTTATAACAGCCGTGCTCCTGCTGCTGATCTCAGTGAAACGAGATCCAAGCGACGAATAATCCGCTTGTGACAGATATATCCATCGCTCGTTGTTAAAGGGGGTTGTCCACTACCGGACAACTGATGACCTATCAACTAACAACTTAACAACTGATGACCTACTAATCACCACAGGTCATCAGTATATGATCTGTGTGGGTCTGACAACCGGACCCCTCACTGTTAAGCCGCTCCAGCTGCCTCCGGGCTCCGGACATACATGCTGGAAGCATTTGGCACCGGTCATGAAATAGCGGCCGAGCTGCAGTACTGTATTCAAGTGAATAGGAGCAGAGCTGCAGTTCGGTTGCACGGCTGCTATGCTATGTACGGAGCCAACTGCTTCCGGCTCCGTACATTGCATAATGGGCAATAACATCCGGTGCAAGCAGGCCACCGGAGCGGCTGATCGGTGCAGGGTCCGGGTGTGATATAAAGATGACCTATCCGGTGGATAGGTCATCAGTTGTCCGGTAGTGGACAACCTATTTAAGGAGTTAATGTTATCTTACTGTAGTTGCTTGGCTTTGTCACTGGTATAGGTTACTTTTATTTTTTTGGGTGTTACTAATGTTAAGAAAGTTTGAAATCCCTGCCCTACAGGTATATACAGACCCGAACATTGCGCTTTGTACTGTAATAATGACAAAAAGAGCAGCCGAGCTTTGACTGCAGCAAAGTATAATCCCGATCTCCACAGATCAGAGAAGACTTTACAGACTTTATAAACTTTTTATTATTTTTTGAACATTCATTTCAAGAGCTGTATTTGCCCCCAGTCAACTGTTATCTCCAGCTACCTTCCAGTGCATCATGAGGGACAAATGATTTCTTTTAATTAGCTGTCATTACATGTAATTGCCTGGAGACTGTTCCCAGCTAGAAAAAATGTCAAAACACTTTGAAAAAAATCAATCATGTATTTTTAACTTGACGATTACTTTTCTCTTGTTTCCCCTTCATCTATGCATCTGTTCACATTCTCAGCAATGTAAAGGTGATGTCTAGAATCTCCCCCGTCTTTTCTAAAATAAGTCTTTCAGCTGCTGGGACAACATACCTTATAATATGGCGGATTACCAAAGGGACTTTTGGGGCGGCCGCCCAAGGAGTTAAAGGGGTTGTCCACCCATGGACAACTGATGACCTATCCACAGGATAGGTCTTGAGTATATGATCAGTGGGGGTCTGATGCACCGATCAGCTTCTCCGGCGGCCTCCGAGCACCAGATGTCCATGCCGGAAGCAGATAGCTCCAGTCACGGAATAGAGGCCGAGCTGCAGTACTGCAGCTCTGCTAAATAGGAGCAGAGCTGCATTTCTGCAGCATGGCCTCTATGCAGTAGTCAGAGCCATCTGCTTCCGGCTCCAACTACTGCATACCCTTCATAACATCCGGCGCCCGGAGGCAGCCAGAGCAGCTGATCGGTGCGGGGTCCAGGTGTCGGACCCGCACTGATCATATACTGAAGACCTATCCTGTGGATAGTTCATCAGTTGTCCATGCATGGACAACCACTTTAAAGCACATTGCTGTTTAGAGGGCCTGGTCTAATTGTCTGTATTTGTTTAAGGGATTTCTGTTTGGAGGAGTGTAATAGTTTAGGGGGTCTGGAGTTGTTATTTAGGGGTTTATGTCTGGGGTTCTGTATTTATATAGGGTGTGTTTTCAGGGGTCTGTATTTGTTTAGTGGGGTCTGTTTAGGCATTAATAGTTTAGGAGGTGTGGGTTCTGTATTTATTCCAGGGTCAGGTGTGGGATCTGAAATTAGGGGTCTGGTTTGGGGTCTGCGTTAATGTATTGGCCTGGTGTCTGAATTTATTTAGAAGTCTGGTTATGGAAGAATTTAGGGGGTTTGATGTCGGGTCTGTATTAGTTTAGGGGTCTGGTCTGGGGTATTGATTCATTTAGAGGGGCATATCTGTGGTCTGATCTGGGGTCTGAAATTGAATAGTATTGCTACAGATTCTGAGGATGGCTGCTGAAGCGAATGGCCAAAGAGGTCTAGGCAGCAAACTCTGCAGTGGTCAGGAGAATCCGTCATAGTGGTCTGGGCCAGACGGAGAAGAAACAGAAGAACAACTCCCATCAGAGAAGTCGTCACCTGTGAGTCACTGGATTTATAGAGGAGCTGTCACCTCTCCTGAAATGTCTGTTATAGGAAATACTTGTATTCCACAATAAATCTCTGTGTAGCCCAGGACTAATAGACAACTGTCTGAGTGTTACCATTCCCTAGGACTGTCAGTATGCAGGGACACAGCCCTTTGACAAGGGGAATAGTAAGACCCAGTTGTCAATGCTAGAACCGAAGTTTGGAGAACAGCCCAGCACCTATGATCTACTTAAATCACTACTGTTTACATCCTAGCTGCTTCAGAAATACTTTTTGAAGAAAAATGGGAACTCCTCACAATGACAACCCCTGTCTATATGCCCTATTAGTATTTAATGTAGGCTCCTAAATAACATTTTAAATACATTTTAAGCAGTCCTTCTATATATTATTAGGGCATATAGACATAATAGAGTGGGCGCCCCCACTCTGGACCCTTCTCTATAAGCCAGAATGGAGACTGCCGGTCAATGCATTACATGTTAGGCCATTCATTTTAATGCAGCTTTTCCCAGCAACAACACCTGCGGTTTTGGGTAAGAGAAGCTGGGCCCACAGTGATCAGCTAATCACTGGGCCAGCTTCTATTTAAAAAAGGGTTGTCTTTGATAGACAACCCCATCAAGGCCTATCTACTAATTGATTTTCATGGTGCTCCCCCTTCACTTCTCAATGAGAGTCTGCAGCATCTGAAATATATATTTAGGTATCCCCATGCATTGTACTTAAAGGGAATGTTCACTGTTAAACACCATTTTTTTTTTACATCTAATTAAGTCTAAAATTATTTTCATAATATATCTTTATGGGGGTCGAAGCCTATTGTACATGTTACAGAGCTCCAAAACCTTTAATTCCCTTCGCACATAGATTTATTTGATCACATTCTGGATGCCTGTAGTTGCCACACGGGGGAGCTCAAACAATTTCTCCACCTAGGACAATCCCTAATTGTTAGAACGGTTCCTTGATAACAAGCAGATCACAAAGTGTCTCCATGCTGGGACCCCCCAGCGATCAGCAATAATCTGTGTAGAGATCTGGCAGCAAGTGTTCAATTTCCCTGCAGCACTACCACAGGAGAAACTAAGTATTACACAGTGCCTATTCAAAACAATGGGTTGTCTGTGTAATGCAGAACAGGACAAGTCCTCCGGAGCAAGAGACACTCTTAGGGCTCATTTAGATGTGAAACTCACTGCTTATCCTATATTGATGTCTATTTGTGCACCTAGTCGCCCATTGAAGTCTATGGGTGCGTGAAAACCAGGGACAGCATACGAATGACATCCGTCTGCTGTCCGTGTTTCACTAATCAGCTACATAGAAAGCCGAGAAATAAATGAAAAAAAAGAAAAAAAAAAGTGCTTACACGGGCGTGAAAAACGCATGCCACACGCAAAGCACACTGATGCCAATATGCATCGCACGCAAACATGAAATGCGGGTAAAACGTTGCGGTTTTTTTCATGCGCAGCTCATACACGCTCGTATGAATGTAGCCTTAGCAACTGCTCTATACTTTGGCCAAAAGATGAGGATCTTAATACAAAAGACAGTGGGGGAAATTTACAGAGCAAAATGTGCCAGAATTATGGCTGAAATTGCCCCAAAATACGTACATGCTGTGTGCCAAATTTATTTTGTGTTTTTGACACTTTTTACCCCTCACTCGACGGTTTTGAAAAGTGTCCCAAAAAAGGGTATGGCTAAGAGGAGTCAAAAAATGCATCAGACTTATTAACGGTGTGCGCCATTCTTATGGAGCAAAATGTTGGTGTAAAGTATGCCAGCCAAGAGGTGGCGTAAGTAAAAGAAAAGTGTATAACATGTCTAGCAAGATGCACCATATTTATAATACAGCGTGCACCACTGTGATAACTTTGGCACCATTTCTGCCATCCTGGTGTCATTTTATCCTATCTAACATTAAAACTGTATTTATAAATCTGCCCAAACTGTGTAAAGGGTGTTTAGAGGATACATTAAGTAGGAGCCATGCCCATACCAGCTTACAGTCTATAAGGAATAGAGATGCAAGAGGTCAGGTAGAAGAGTAGAGTAGCAGCTCTAGATGTCGGGTGGAGGCGGTGTTGGGATGCCGGATCGGGGATTCTTTAGGCCATTTTATATGTTTGTCAGAAGTGGTAAATATTCAATGAGTGTTCGAAGGTTTGAAGTTGGAAGGGAGTAAATTCCAGAAGAGAGGGGAGGCACGAGAGAAAACTTATATGCGAGAGTATGAGGAGGTGATTAGGTTGTCAATGGCACAGCGGACGTTGCGTGTGGGGTGGTATCTGTAGAGAAAAAATGTAGGATGGCGCAGAACTGGATAGGGCTTTGTAGGTTACAGTTTGGTAATCTTCCCTCTGAGGAAGGGAAGGAGAACATTTTGGGTACATTGGCTCCCTCCATTGTATATGCAGAACATCAATCTAGCTTCATCCCAACTCCACAACATGGACACACTACTCGTCTATCCATTGATATTATTACATTGTAGCCTGATATCATTGGTACTGCAGTACGCAGCAAATCATAGTGTAATAGAAATATGAACACCATGTCAGTAGTCTTCTCCATACATAAATGTTTTTATTGGCTCTGTACTCCATAGTAGAACATTACTTGTTGGCTTCTCAGGCCACGTTCTCAACATGCCCATTTTCGTAGAACATATATCTCACGTGAGCCGATCCAAACTCCTATAATGAATGAAATATGTGTCGGTCGACAATGCCAAACCCATAACCGTCAGCCTCAGCTTCTCGCTATCATAACACTGAGAATGCCCAGTCGACCCAAGTCAATTAGATATGTTTGATGTCCTTCCCCAGTTATAAATCTATAATGACTTAAATATCTGTAGTCTCTTACTTACAATGTATATGTCAGGCCGCTATTACTGAAGTTCCTTCTTGGCTTATATTAACAAGTCATATATTCATAGCAAGGATTATTACGTCTCTATAAAACGGGAATGTCCTATCATTACCGTGTATAAACTTTATGGAGCTCGTGCACAAAATTTTATTTCAGTTGATCATTCGGTGGCTTTTATGCATGTTTTATAGACGTTGTTGAATTAATAAAAAGATATGCACTCTATACAGAATATGGTTCATAGAGACATAATGGCGGCTGGTTGATATTTAGGCCAGATCATATTGTCTAAATGCATTGAGGTATAGCCTATTTTTTTTTCCGTTGCTTGCACCATATAGAGATTGTCACCATTTACATCAGACCCTGTCCACATTGTTTTCTCACTTTATATAGTTTCCCTATGACACCCAATTTCATAGGTGGTCAGTTTACCTATCAGTATGTTTTTGGAGTGAGGGAGGAAAACGGAGAAACAGGAGAAAACCCATGCAAACACGGGGAGAACATACAAACTCTATGCAGATGTTGCCCTTGTTCAGTTCAGCAGCTAACCATTGAGCCACAGTGCTGCCGTTTAGTTGCCGACCCTTCATACTCAAAGCCCATATAGGACCATGCAATACATAAAATATCATGCTACATAGTACGCGCGTGTGGCCTTCAAGTTCTACCATGGAAAAGGGGATGATGTCTAGAGGAGAAAAAAAGGAGCTCCGATCAACGAGGCAGCTTGTTGATTGGCGCTTGTTTGCTCCTGTCACAAGGAGCTATTATGGGGACGAGTGCTCGTTACTCCGATCGCTCGTCCCCATACATTATTATCCATGTCAGCAGAGAGTATCAGGGAGATGTGTTGGCGACATCGATAATATTTAAGGCATTTAAAATTATACGATCAGCCGATGAACCAGCGTTTGCTCGTTCATCGGCTGATCGTTGCCCTGTTCACACAGGGCAATTATCGGGAACGAGCGTTCTGTGAAATTAATATGGAAGAGGGGAGGCTGATCAAGAATCCATCACCTAATGGAGAAAATGTAGTATCATAAAGAATCATCAGCGTGGGGGTCCCTATATTGATTTATGCTATATGGGGCCTCTCTTCGCTGTATACCAATGTCCACTGACCCTTGGAAGCCCTTTCAGTATAAGTAGAGAGGTCATGTCGTGCACTTTAAATTTATGTTAGCGTTTCCATATCTGTTACCATTAGATACTCAAACAATAGGAGCCTCACAAATTACTTTTTTATTGAATGTCTTGGCTTTTGTTTGCTCTTGATAGAACTTCTCATTTCAACTGTTTCAATTTTTCTTCAGCCCTAAATATTTTATGATTGTCACCGTTTCAAATGAGATCTGCGGCTGGAGTTCAAACTTTATTGGATATTTTTAGCAAATCTTTTTCTTTTGTCTAATTTAGAAATTCCAGTAGATGTCCAAAATGAAAGGAATACTAAGCAATCATAGGAGTTGTTATTGGGGCAATTGGAGCTTCGAATACTTTCCTTCTGCCAATGAAAATTATTCTTACAGGGGCCCCAGGCCGAGAGGAGTCCCTTGTGGCCCTCTTTTTTTGGAGTCCCTAGTTTTGTCATGTAATTGGCTAAAGAAAATGCAAGAGTCCGGTAGGATGGGACTCCTTGTAATGTCCAGCGGGGTCGTGGATCCACTGGACAGACAGGTGCTAGGCAGGCACAGGTAGACGGTACCTTGGTGGCGGGACACAGGATACCGACTGGTCAATGGGGGAGGCGATTTTGACAGTGTTTTTTGGCGCTGATTCCGACGTGGTTTCCGCATCAAAATGATCACCAAAGAACTTTGTGTGAACTGGGCCTTCGGTCGGGTTCCCGTGTAGCATAAATGCTGCAGAATTTCTGCAATGGAATTCTTTGCGGAAATTCCACAGCGTTTACCGTCACAACAAAGTGGGTGAGATTTAGTAAATCTCATGCCCATGCCGCGGAAAAAAAACGCAGCGTAAACATTAATAAATTGATCTGCGGTGCGGAATTTAATTCCGCAGCATGTCAATTAATGCTGCACTTTCATTGATTTTCTGCTGCGGGTTTTCCCCATTGAATTCAATCAGGATGCAAACCCGCAACAGAAAGCCAAGTGTTGCAACTTTTGCGGCGTATTCGCAGCTTTTACGCCACAAGAAATCGCAACACCGGAAAGAAACATACTTTCCCAGAACGCCCACCTTCTTCGTGCAGTCCGGCCTCCTGGGATGACATTGTGCCTCATGTGACCGCTGCAGCCAATCACAGGCAGCAGCGTCACATGGCCTAAAACGTCATCCAGGGGGGCCGGAGCGGACGTCAGAGGCGGCAGGGGGTAAGAATGTGGCTTAATTACGCAGCAGAATTTCTGTCCGAAAAATAACACCATTTCAGACGAAAAGTCCTCGCGGGTTCCAGGTCGGATATGCTGAGTGGTTTTTACGCAGCGTATCCATTCCGTGGAAACACGGCCTTAGGCTATTTTCCCACAAGCAGGAGACGCTGTCAATTTTCTGCAACAGAAAATCTTCAGCAGAATCTCAAAAAACCTCAGGTAATGCAGCCACAGAAATCTTCAGCAAATAGTGCGTTTTTACTGCGCATATTGCTGCGGAAACGCTGCAGACTTTTAGCGTTTCTTACTTCGATTCCGCTGTAGAATCACAGTACAAGCTTCATTATTTATATTTTCTGGTGATTTTCTTATATTTTTGTCCTTTAACTGTGTTTTAGGCCTCATTTACACGAGCGTGTGCGTTTTGCGCACGCCAAAAAACGCTGCGTTTTGCGTGCGCAAAAGGCAATTGACAGCTCCGTGTGTCATCCGTGTATGATGCGCGGCTGCGTGATTTTCGCGCAGCCGCCATCATAGAGATGAGGTAGTCGACGCCCGTCACTGTCCAAGGTGCTGAAAGAGCTAACTGATCGGCAGTAACTCTTTCAGCACCCTCGACAGTGAATGCCGATCACAATCTACACCAACCTGTGAATAAAAAAAGACGTTCACACTTACCATGAACTGCCTGCTTCCTCCAGTCCGGTCTCCCGGCCGTTGCCTTGGTGACGCGTCCCTCTCGTCATCCGGCCCCACCTCCCAGGATGACGCGGCAGGCCATGAGACCGCTGCAGCCTGTGATTGGCTGCAGCCTGTGCTTGGCCTGTGATTGGCTGCAGCTGTCACTTGGCCTGAATTGTCATCCCGGGAGGTCGGACTGGAGGAAGAAGCCGGGAGTTATCGGTAAGTCAGAACTTCTTTTTTTTTTTACACGTATATGTATATTGTGATCGAAAGTCACTGTCCATGGTGCTGAAACAGTTTAAGTCTTTCAGCACCGTGGGCAGTGACTGTCTCCTGACGTCGCGTACCCGAACATTTTTTGCCGGGTTCGGTTAAAACGAGTTCGGCCGAACCCGGTGAAGTTCGGTGCGCTCATCTCTAATTTGACACTCCGTTTGGATGTTTGTAACCAGAAAAGCACGTGGTGCTTTTCTGTTTACATTCATCCTTTTGACAGCTCTTGCGTGATTTTCGCGCATGCAACGCAGGACCGTCAGTGTGGCATGCGTTGTTTTCACGCACCCATTGAAGTCAATGGGTGCGTGTTGCGTGAAAAACGCAAGAATATAGAACATGTCGTGAGTTTTACGCAACGCACTCACGCTGCGCAAAATTCACGCATCGTCTAAACAGCCCCATAGACTATTATAGGTGCGTACGACACGCGTGAAAAGCACGCGCGTCGCACGCGCGTATAATACGCTCGTGTAAATGAGGCCTTACTTACTTTTAACTGTTGCGTTTCTAGAGTTGAAAAATATATTGACCTTTACTTTATGATGTGCCATGTGATCTAGGCTCGGTATCTCAATTTCGATTTTGTGGATAATAAAAAAAAAATTGGCACCCGGTAGCTTAATTTGTGCTTGGCATTACACAAACATTCAATACCTGGACTTAGAGGCATAAAGCCAAAAACAGAATGTTCCTGAGGAAAAACCAGGGGATTTGTGCTTTCTCAAAGGGGAGCAATAAAACAAGTAGAGCTGCGGAGTCCGGGGCCAACTAGTGAAATATGACAGAACTATTACAATGTCAACTTTGTTGAGAATTGTTCCGAGAGCGGCATAAAACGGGCTGGTAGATTTACTGCGGACACAAGATGTGATTCGTGATATATATATGTCCTAAATGTATAAATTTCTATTAGGAGAGGTTTTTAGTGGATTGATTCCCTCAGATGCTATTAGCTCAGGTCATCAGACTTGTGGTCGGGTGGAGATTTGCGGTTCGCATACACTCTATGATCTTAAGATGATTAATATGCTAAAAAGAGATCTAAAAAAAAAGTTTCAGGATACTAAAAATAGTAGAATTATTTATTAACCTTTTGTTCACTCTTGTATTTTTTGGGTCTTCAAGAGATTGCCTTATATTAATAAAGCTTTAAACGGTTGGTCAGTTTCTAGGAAATGTCTCTCGGTTGTCGTTAAAATAAAAAGTTCCGCCATCACTGACATTTAAAGGGAAACTAAATGTTCAACAAACTTCTGACATGTCAGAAGTTTTGATCGCTTGGAGTCTGAGCACTGGGACCCTCACCGATCGCTAAAACGAAACAGCAGAAGGGCTCGTGTGACCAATGAGCCACTTAATTTCTTTTCGACTTTTCTCGAAAAGCCGAACAGTTGGTGTACGGACTCAATAGAAAGTCTATGGGCCCGTACAGCGCAACATCGGCTTACCCAGAAAAGCCGAACAGAAACTAAGCGGCTCACATGAGCGCTTCGTTTTAGCGATCGGTGGGGGTCTCAGTGCTGAGACTCCCAGCGATCAAAACTTCTGATGTGTCACTATGACACGTCAGAAGTTTCTTGAACGTTTCGTTACTCTTTAACATTTTTTTTATAGTAAAAACCTGATTTAAATAATGTCATTTTCTGATGATACATTCCCTTTAATCACCAAAGCTCTGCAATTTTCTAATACTGTATACTTTGTGTTTCCAATCACTGACAGTTGCAGAGATTTTAAACATGGGAAAGAATTGAAACATTTTTGTAAGCATTTTGTGTAAGTAGTACTAGTCCACAGGGCCGCCATCAGGAATTTCTGGGCCCCATACAGCTAAATTTTCTGAAGCCCCCCTACCGTGGCACCGCCTGTTAACGGTACTCCGTCCAGCACTATATCATGCTACCCCTTCATTTCTACATTGCGTCCTGGCTGGAGGTGATGTCTATGCACTCTCAAGACACTTCGGTGAAGTTAATGTGGGAGTATGTGACAGCACAGCGTGATCTCGCGAGATCACGCTGTGCAGTGAAAGTAGCTGGGCTGGAACGATGAGAAGTGTATGACTCTGATTGGTCACTGATTGGTCAGCCTCATACACTCCTCTGTACAACACCCAGTTGGTAATAAGTTAAAAAGCGCCCAGTTGTCTATTAAGAAACAAATTAGCATAAATCTAAAATTGTGCATAACTTGGTCAAAAATGATCGTTTTTTCAAAATAAAAACCACTGTTATCTACATTACAGCGCCGATCACATTATGTAGGAGAGAGGGCACTTATAATCTGGTGACAGAGCCTCTTTAAGTATATCACATTGTATGCTTGTAACGGTCTTATATGTTTTATTGTCTGTTTTTTTAAAGGTTTCCATGTCTTGGACTACGTTGGATTGTCGTGGGATCAAATTTTTACCAATAAAATGGTCAAAGCCGGCTGTAGGGGGGGGGCAGTTTATTTCAATAAAGTGTTTTTTATATTTTTTTCAACTGTATAACAGAACTAGTAATCGATGTGTCTGACTGACACCTCTCCATTACAATCGCTAGGACTTGGTGTCAGTCAGTGATGTGTTATGTCCACCTTTGGCTGACACTAATCCCTCCAATTAACTCAGTACCCAACGCACCAGGGGTACTGGGAAGAGGCGAGAACCATCAGGAGCTGCCCAAGCAACGTAATGGGCAGGCGCAGGCTGGTGTTTTTAGGATGGGAGGGGACCAATAGCCATGGACCTTCCCATCCGGATAATCAGACTGCAGCTATTGATTTTCTCCGTGTTTTTTTAATTTTTTTATATATATATATTTTTGTATTTATAGCATAGTGTAATGCTTTTCTTAAAAAAATATAAATGATTAAACAAAAAAACATGTGGGGTCCTCCTATTTCTCTATCCAGCCAAGAAAAACCAACAACTGCAGTTTGAAATTATCAGGATAGGAAGGTCCATGGCTATTGGTTCCCTCCCATCCTAAAAACACCAGCCTCTGGCCGTCCCAGGGGCCACCCAATAGTCCTCGGCTCTTCCCAGTACCCCTGGTGCGTTGGGTACTGGGGAAAAGGCGTTAGTGTCAGCCAAAAGTGGACATAGCACACCTCTGGCTGACGCCAAACCCTAGCAATTGTAATGGAGAGGTGTCAGTCAGACACCTCGATTACTAGTTCTGTTATACAGTGGAAAAATGTATAAAAAATACTTTATTAAAATAAACTGCCCCCGTTACAGCCCGCTTTGATCATTTTATTGCTAAAAATTCGATCCTACGACGATCTTACATAGTCCGAGATACTCAAACCTGTAAAAAAAACACAGACAAAAAAACATATAAGACTGTTACAAGCATACAATGTGATATACTTACATACAGAAGATGATTCATGCCAACCCTGGCGTAGTCAGTGAGGATGTTGCTGCAGACGGAACACAGAGATTCCGAGAGCAGTGAAGGAGGTGGGCGGCATGTCTCAGACTGGCAGGCAATGCTTTCTATATGCAAGTCTGAGGCAGTAGCAGCCATCTTGGATCCCGGACAACTGGGACCAGAACGAGGAAACGGAGCTGCAAGCAAGAAAGTGAGGCCAGCAGGTGGGTTAACAATAATTTTACAGTTTAATTGGTTTTTTTTTGTGTTCATAAACTCACTGCACCCCCCACAGCAAGGAGGACATTGAATTGAGCGGCGGTCAAGCGTGCACGCTTCCATTTCATTCAAAGTCTATGGGAATGACGGAAACAGCAGCGTACATGCTTGACCGCCGCTCCGTACAAGATCTGCCTGCATGGGAGTGCATGTTTTATTTTACTCAAAGTGCCCAAAATGTTAGGCTGGGTTCACACCTGCGTTCAGCTTTCCGTTATTCTCCTCTGTCAGAGCAGAGCAACGGAAAAATAAGAAGTGCCTGTTCCGCTGCACAACGAACAACACCTGCCGCCAACGAAACCCATTGACTTTAATGGGTTTTGTCGGATTTCCATTGGGGTGTCGGTTGTTTTAACGAAAACAATAGTGCAGCATGCTGCACTATTGTATCCGGTATACTGTCAGATCTGTAATGGAGCCTCCAACGCAGCTGTGAACAAAGCCTCAGGCTGGGTTCACACGAGCATGTTACGTCCGTAAAGGACGGAATGTATTTCGGCTGCAAGTCCCGGACCGAACACACTGCAGGGAGCCGGGCTCCTAGCATCATAGTTATGTACGACACTAGGAGTCCCTGCCTCGCTGCGGGACAAATGTCCCGTACTGTACGGGACAGTAGTTCCACGGAGAGGCAGGGACTCCTAGCGTCGTACATAACTATGATGCTAGGAGCCCGGCTCCCTGCAGTGTGTTCGGTCCGGGACTTGCGGCTGAAATACATTCCGTCCATTACGGACCGAACATGCTCGTGTGAACCCAGCCTCACACAAAAGTTTTGTATTTTTTTAACCAGTTCAGGACCGGGCTATTTTGCGCCTTCAGGACCAGACACCGTTTAGCCATTTTTAGCACGTGTTAGTTAAATGGCTATAACGTTTTTATTTGTTGGGCTAACTACGTGATTTTTGCGACGTTTTTTCCATAGACAATGCAGGTTTCATTTTTTATCATTTTTTATACACACCATTTTTGCTATTTTAGAATTTTTATTCATAAAGTTTGAAAATAATAGTAAATAAATAAGCTTTTTTACGTTTCAGCTATTTTTTTGGGGTAATAACATAGTTTTACCCTAAAATAGACCTTTTATTTGTGATCGTCATTGTCTACCATAAATTTTAATACATTACATGTCTATATTAGGGTAATTGGGTCAGTGCTAGCGTTACAACAATGATTGGCAGGGGGAACGTTTTTTTTTGGGGGTGGTGGGTATTTTATGTGTATTTATTATTTATTTATTTTTTGCACTTTACTTTATTATTTTTTTATTACTATGTTCTGTCCCTCAAAGGTCAAAAAAGACCTTTGGGGAACTTTATATATTTTTTTTCTTTCTTTTACACCATCTTTTCCACTGTAACTGGAGCTGCACAGCAGCCCCAGTTACAGGGAAATCAGCCCTCTCATAGTGACGATTGTCACTAATAGGGCTGTGCTGGGTCTAGTAAGACCCAGCAGCAGTCTGTCAGTAACGGCACCCGGCAATCATGTGACCAGTCACATGATCACCGGGAGGAATAGAGACAGCGCCGCTGCTGCTGTCTCTGTTCCTATACACAGCGTTCATTGAACGCTGTGTAAGAAGACATCGGAGAAGACAGAAGCAGCGAAAGCTGCTTCTATCCTCTCCTCAGCTGCCACGATCGCGCGGGCAGCAAGTTAAAACCCGAGCCGTAAAAAGTCTATAGCTCAGGTTTTAAGGACCCTGACCGCAGGCCGTAAATATACAGCCAGCGGTCGGGAACCAGTTAAGCTGGTTCACCAAAAAAATAATTCCAAATACTACTGGACCAACTGCCTATTTAGAGACCGGCAGCAGCTCCAGGAGCGTCATCATAAGGGTAGGAACACACTAGGCGGATACGCTGAGTAAAACTACACAGCTTATCCACCCCGGTAGCCGCATGGAATTCCGCCAGCAAAACCGAACCAAATAGTTTTGTGAGGCATGTCCGCTGCGGGAATCCTGCAGGGAAAAAAAAGTTTAGACTTCCCCCGCCCGTAGTTTAGGCGACGCGTCTCTCTCTTCTGAACGTAGCCCCGCCTCCTGGGATGACGCTGTAGACCATGTGACCGCTGCAGCAGTCACATGGGATTTGAAACATCATGACAGGAGGCCGGGCTGCGCTAAGAATAGAGGATCGCGTCACCAGGACTACGGCCTGGGTAAGTATAAACTTTTTTATCAATTTTAAAAAATAGCTTTCTTTTTCTCATTTGTGATTTTTGCGGCAGAACCGCAGCATTTCCGCAACAGAGGAGCAGCGATTCTGCAGCATAAATTGACATGCTGTGGCTTAAAAAACCACACTGCAGGTACATTTTTTTTGCAGCGTGTGGATGAGATTTGTTGAAATCTCATCCACTCTGCTGCGACTGTAATACGCTGCAGATTTTACGCAATGAAATGTGTTGCATAAAATCCGCAGCGTTCATGCCTAGTGTGTTCCTACCCTAACAATAAGGCCCAGTTCACAGAGTTTTTGGGCCTTGATATTGACTTGGACACTACGTCAGAATCAGCACCAAAAAACTTCCAAAACCGCCTCCCATTGATTTAATCTGAAAAATTAAAAGCAGCATGTCCTTTCTTGCCGCGGTTCCGCCTCTCACCTCCCATCGAAATCAATGGGAGGCCTAAAATGCATTTTTCGCTGCGTTTTTTGTCTGCTGTCCTCAATCGCCGCTGGCAAAAAACGCAGCAAAAAACGCAGCAAGATAGTGTGGGCAGGTCAAGCGGTCAAGCGCGCGCTCGCGAGCGGGCGGTGTTTGACAGCGGTGTTTGACGAGAGGGGGGGCCCGCAGCTCACGACATTCTTTTGGTGAAAAGAACAGGCCCCATTGCAGGGGCCTGTTTTTTTCTACCAAAGGCAAGTCGCGGCAGTTGCCGGGCCCCCCTTTCAATTAAGTTTGGCCGGGCCCCTTACAGTAGTACCCCTAATACCCCCCTGATGGCGGCCCTGCTAGTCCAGGATGGTTTTCAGCCTCTGACTGTTGACACTTTCCATTTACTGACAGCCAGCAGAAATTTTGAAGGGATTGAAGCACAAAATATAATAAAAAGCTGACTAACATTTCATTATAAGGGTATGTTCACACGGCTTATTTTCTGCCGTTTTTCGGGCCGTAAACGGAAGAAAAACAGCCGAAAAATCGGAAGCAGAACGCCTACAAACATCTGCCCATTGATTTCAATGGGAAAAACGGTGTTCTGTTCCGACGGGGCGTTTTGTTACGCGGCCGTTTTAAAAAAACGGCGCGTAAAAAGACGCCCCATAAAAAGAAGTGCATGTCACTTCTTGAGACGTTTTTGGAGACGTTTTTCATTGACTGTATAGAAAAACAGCTCCAAAAACGGCCGTAAAAAACGCGAGTTTGCTTAAAAAAACGTCTGAAAATCAGGAGCTGTTTTCCCTTGAGAACAGCTCCGTATTTTCAGACGTTTTTTAGTAAGCGTGTGCACATACCCTAAGGGTGCCTGTATCAGTGACACAGGATTATCCCCAAAGACGCAAGTAGAAAAAGTGTTTCACCGAAACGTTGCTATGCAACGATCCCAGTGTGATATAGTGATAGAAGCAGCAAGAAAAAGAGACTGACACATAAAATTCCTTAAAGGGGTTGTCCAGTTTAGAAAATGAATTTTCAAATATCCTGTTATAGAATTCTAAGTTAAAAGAGGGGGTCCACTGTTCAGAATCCTCATCTCTTGGTCGGAGTGGAGAGCTATTACAAAGGGTGTCTCTCTCTCTGGGGGACCTGTCCTGTCCTGCATTACACAAACAAAGCATTGATATGAACAGGCACTGTGTAATTATTCATTTCCCCTGTGGGGGTGCTGCAAGGAAAATGAACACTTACTAGCAGTTTTCCCCACAGATTACATCTGATGGCTGGGGGTCCCAGCAGGGGGACACTTTGTGATCAGCTTATTCTTATGGGACCCTTATAACAAGAGGTGATTATCTAAAGTGGAGAACCCCTTTAATGAAACGCATAGGAAACTTTCATTTTGGTCAGAGTTTCCCTTTAACATTAATAGGATAAATAAATTTGGGTCTGGGCAAGCGTTACCATGGATTGCTTTTTTTTGTAAACATTTTAGCATTTTTTTAAATGTTTGTTTTATAACTTTATTAATTAATTTATACATTTATTATTATTATTATTATTATTTTATTTAAATAAACCATTAGGAAAGCAGTTTGGGGTAAATTATAATTTGTGTAGCAAACACATAAAAAGGATTATATGTAAAGAATACACGATTCCAGCTCATAAACATTTTTAATATTTCAGTATCTGTAATAAATAAAATAATCTATCTGTTAAGAATCAAAATTGTTTTTTCCAATAGGCGCTATCTTTAGGTTAACATCAGATGACAGTTTACAATTTGGCTGCAGCGGACTATTCTCTGTGCTCATTAATCTAGTTACAAGATACTGTTGTACAAGGAGTAGCCTCCAGCGTTATTTCTCTATTTCCTGTACAGATATCACCAAACACAATCCTCCCTCCTGCCATCATCACTCAAGTGCAAAATTATTCCACATCGGTACAGGGAATCGGAGCAGGCAAATGTAAAAACCAGTTTCACAATTATTATTTTTACTGGACAAATCAGTAAAGGAGACACCAGCAGTAAGAGCACGTTACATCCAAAAAAAGTTAAAAATTCTTAAAGATACTTAAAAAAAAAAAAAAAAGAAAAACCTTTCAGGTTAAGGTAAGGTCAATATCAGGTGGCTGTAATACAGCTGCATGTTAGGGTCTATTTTGTCTGTTTGACAATGTAATGTCTACAGCGACCTCACGTCATGTGACTGTGCAGCCAATAGTGACGCGATTCGTTTATAAGAGAGGATAGGTATAGTAAGTACATTTCAAAGATTTAGATTTTTCGATTTTGTTCTTATATAGAACTATTGTTATAACCCAGAGAATCAGTCTAAAGTGGGTCACTAGACTGCTATCATAAAATACAATTTACACATACGGAATACTGGGATATATAAAAATATTCATGATTTAAAAATTGCCACCCTCCAAAGATTTTTGGGGAAAGGCGACACACTGATGGGAGCAACCAGGAGATACTTTTGGTCACACATTAAAAGGGTTGTTCAGTCCCTAAAAATGTATGGCCTATCCTTAGGATAGGCCATTAATATTTGATCGGTCGGGGTCCGACTGCCCGGACCACCGTCGATCAGCTGTTTTGGTGGGGCCACAGCGCTCATATGACACGCTTGCTGACATGCTTGTAGCGGCTTTTCACAGTATTACAGTCCTATCCCATTCACTTCAATGGGAGAAGGTTGTAATTATGTGAACCGCCACTACTGCTGTGTCGTCGATTCACAGTGTGAGCAATGACCGGAATGAAGGGGAAGCAGCGCTCGTATGAGCGCTGCAGCCCCTTCATAACAGCTGATCGGCGGGGGTCCCGGCAGTCAGACCCCGACCGATCAGATATTGATGGCGTATCCTAAGGATAGGCCATCAATTTTTAGGGACTGTAAAATCCTTTAATTTATACACTCTTTCCCTATAGTTCCTTGTTCTGGACCAGGGGTCTCAAACTCGGCCGGGTAAGTGGGCCACATATAGAAAAAATGCGAAGTTGACGGGCCGCATTACTTTCAAATTTGATACAATACAAAATTATTGTTAATCAATTCGTTATTTGATCTACTATAATACTACATTACTATAACAATACTACATTAGTATAATAATAATAATACATTACTATAATAATAGTGCTAGGTTTAAAATTTGAGAGAATTCTCCACATGCTTATTTCAACAATCCAGTTTTCCAGGAGTATTTTGCAGGAGGAATTTCTGCCTCAAAATTCCGTTTGGAATACGCTTTCTCTGCCTCCCATTGAAGTCAATGGGAGGTCAGAGGCGTAAACGCCCGGAGATAGGGCATGTCGCTTCTATTTCCCGCGAGGCGGTTTTGCCGCTCGAGGGAAAAAGACGCCTCCGCCTCCCATTGAAATCAATGGGAGGCATTTTCGGGCCATTTTTGACGAGTTTTTTGGCGCGGTTTCCACGTCGAAAAACTCGTAAAAAAAGTCAGTGTGAACTTAGTGTCGCTAAATGCAGTCCGGCGGCTCAGTTAGCAGTGTTTCGCAGACACACATGTCAAGATTGGGCAGCCCCTTTTTATATAGTGCCACAGTGCCCTCTGTGGATGCTGCCACAGTGCCCTTTGTGGATGCTGCCACAGTGCCCTCTGTGGTTGCTGCCACAGTGCCCTCTGTGGATGCTGCCACAGAGTCTTCTGTAGATGCTGCCACATTGCCCTTTGCAGATAATGCCAGTGCCCTCTGTAGATAATGCCACAGTGCCTTCTGTAGATAATGCAACAGTGCCCTCTGTAGATAATGCCACAGTGCCCTCTGTGGATGCTGCCACAGTGCCCTCTGTGGATGCTGACACAGTGCCCTCTGTGGATGCTGCCACAGTGTTCTCTGTGGATGCTGCCACAGTGCCCTCTGTGGATGCTGCCACAGAGTCTTCTGTAGATGCTGCCACACTGCCCTCTGCAGATAATGCCAGTGCCCTCTGTAGATAATGCCACAGTGCTCTCTGTAGATAATGCCACAGTGCCCTCTGTAGATAATGCCACAGTGCCCTCTGTACATAATGCAACACACACCTAGATTATGCCACAGTGTCCTCTGTACCTACTGCCACAGTGCCCTCTGTAGATGCTGCCACAGTGCCCTCTGTAGATGCTGCCACAGTGCCCTCTGTATATGCTGTCACAGTGCCCTCTGCAGATAATGCCAGTGCCCTCTGTAGATAATGCCACAGTGCCCTCTGTAGATTCTGCCACAGTTCCCTCCGTAGATGCTGCCACAGTGCCCTCCATAGATGCTGCCACAGTGCCCTCCACAGATGCTGCCACTGTGCCCTCCGCAGATGCTGCCACAGTGCCCTCCGAGGTTGCTGCCACAGTGCCCTCCGCAGATGCTGCCACAGTGCCTTCTGCAGATAATGCCCCACACACCCCAAGTAGATAGCTCCATTGGGGCTCCCTGTAGGAGTGGAATCCCCAGCCAGAACGTTGCCGACGCTTTGGCTGGGGATTCCTCTACTGTTGGAGCCCCTGTCCATACACAGTGATGTCAGGGGATCCTCCTGGACCGGAATGTGATATCAGGGGCAACCCCAGAGCCGGAGTCCCAGAGCAGAGCACAAGTATAGGCTCTGTGCCGGAACTCTGGGGAAGCTATTAACATCATTGTCCATATATGGACATTGATGTTAGGGGATTGCCCAGACCTGGAGTCCCGGAGCAGAGCCGCTACTAGCACTCTGCTTCGGATTGCAGCTCTGCTCCTGACATCACTGTCCATATATACACATGGATGTCAGGGGCAACGCAAGAGCTGTAGTGCCGGGCAGAGCGCTAGTAGGCTCTTCCTGGTACTCCAGCTGTGCTTCGGACATCACTGGGACTCCTGCTCTGGGGAAGCCCCTGACATCACTGTCGATGTATGGACAGCGATGTCAGAGGCTTCCCCAGAGTCCTAGAGCAGAGCCTATACTAGCGCTCTGCCCGGGACTCCACCTCTGGGGAAGCCCTAGACATCGCTGTCCATATGGGGACAGCAATGTCAGAAGATTCCACAGAGTCCCGGAGCAGAGCCTATACTAGCCCTCTGTCCGGGACTCCGCTCTGGGGAAGACCCTGACAACACTGTCCATATATGGACAGTGATGTCAGGGAATTCCACAGAGTCCCGGATCAGAGCCCTATACTAGCGCTCTGCCCGGGACTACGGCTCTGGGGAAGCCCCAGACATTGTGTGTCCATACATGGACACCGATGTCAGGGAATTCCACAGAGTCCCAGAGCAGAGCCTATACTAGCTCTCTGCCCGGGACTCCGCTCTGGGGAAGACCCTGACAACACTGTCAATATATGGACAGTGATGTCAGGGAATTCCACAGAGTCCCGGATCAGAGCCCTATACTAGCGCTCTGCCCGGGACTATGGCTCTGGGGAAGTCCCAGACATTGTGTGTCCATACATGGACACCGATGTCAGGGAATTCCACAGAGTCCCAGAGCAGAGCCTATACTAGCTCTCTGCCCGGGACTCCGGCTTTGAGGAAGCCCCAGACATCGTGTGTCCATACATGGACACCGTTGTCAGGGAATTCCACAGAGTCCCGGAGCAGAGAGACGATACTAGCGCTCTGCCCGGGACTCCGCTCTGGGGAAGACCCTGACACACTGTCCATATATGGACAGCGATGTCAGGGAACTCCACAGAGTCCTGGAGCAAAGCCTATACTAGCGCTCTGCATGGGACTCCAGCTCTGCGGAAGCCCCAGACATCACTGTCCATATGTGGACAGCGATGTCAGGGAATTCCAGAGTCCCGGAGCAGAGTCTGTACTAGCGGCTCTGTGTCCTGTGGGCCACAGATGACAGCCCCAGGGGCGGCATGCGGCCCGTGGGCCGCGTGCTTGAGGCCGGGTTCACACATAGTTTTTTGCAGCCGGAAAATCTGCCTCAAAATTCAGTTTGGAAGTTTGAGGCAGATTTTCCTCTGCCTGCACGCCGATTTACACAGCGCTTTCGCCCACGGCCATTGAGCACTGCAGGCATAAAAAGCAGCGAAATACGCTTTCTCTGCCTCCCATTGATGTCAATGGGAGGTCAGAGGCATAATCGTGCGAAGATAGGGAATGTCCCTTCTTTCTACTGCGAGCCAGTTTTACAGCTCGCGGGAGAAAACCGCCCCTGCCTCCCATTGAAATCATTTTCGGATGTTTTTTGGCGAGTTTTGCTGAGCGGTTCCCACATCAAAAAACTCAAAAATAAATAGTGGACAGCGCAATAGTATGCACAGGAGAAAGTTCAAAACAGCTCAGCCCAACAAACACATCTTCTTGTTGCCGAAGCATTGCATTACATCTTCCTGTAAACCTGTGAGATGCAATGTGGCTGCAACATAATGGGACTGTAAAGTCTTGTGTCCATGTCTCATGGTACCATATGAGGACAAATCACGGCACACTATATGACCAAAACTATTTGAAAACCTGATCATCACACCTTTATGAACTTGCTGGATTTCAAAACATTGGGGGGTTATAATGGGCCTCTTCTTGGAAAGTTTTCTACAAGATTTTGGGGTATCTGTGGGAATTTTTGCCCATTCAGCCAGAAAAGCATTTGTGGGGTCAGACACTGATTGATGTTGGGGGAGAGGGCCTTGAATATTAATATTATTTGTATAGCAGTATTATTTAGACCTTGTAAAGAACTTAATATATGGAGCTGTTATTTGGTCACTGTATGGCGGTCTTATTTTAGCACTGTAAAGTGGTATTGTGTGGCCCTGCTACTAAGGCACTGTACAGTATATTATTTTTGCAATGTTTGGTGGTGGTGGTACTACCGTAGAGTATTTTTATTTAGACAACTGTATGAAAGTCTTATTTGGCCAACGTATGGTACTGTTATTTGGGCACCATACTGTATGGCGCTTATGATTAGGCACCATATATTATGGCTATTTGTGCATTGCATGACCATGCACCACATAGGGGGCACCAACTGGTGAATTCTTCTTTATTCTTTACGATCTACCTATCTCACTAATAAGAAATATAAATAATGGGCAGAGAATCAGCAGGAATACAAGACTCATGTTTGTATATATTACACGCATTCGGCAGAGAAAAGAAGATCTTTATATTTTGTTATTGAACATATGTCAGCAAAACGGCGCTATCTTGTTTATCGAATTAAACATAAAGGAGCCGATCAATAAACATTGCTTGAAGTGTAATTGTTAAGTCATAAAACAAATGGCAGAAAGTTTCCTTTGTGTGTTTGTTTTACCGTGTCCTAGACAAATATTCCATTTTTACCCTGCGCCAGGAAAGTACATCGCGTCTTATCCGCTCGGATACATCATCACTTGCTAAGCAGTATCATTAATATTGTTATTATAGCAGATGCAGTAATTCTGGTCCTTGAAATGGAAAATTCTGCACTTATAAGAGATACGAGTTTCTGCTATGTGGTTATTAATCTTTTTAGTTCAGTTTTTGGAGAGAGGAACCATCACTGTTTAACACGATACAACTCCTTTTGTAAATTGAATCTGGCCCAGCGATTATCTGATTGATGAGTGAAATTGTTGCTAGCCATACATTTCTCCTGCAGCGGCCACTACAGGAGAAACTTAGTATTACATGCCAGCCATTGTTAGTGTCTCTCCACTCTGGCTAATAGATTAGGGCCCTGAGATGTATCCCATATGGAAAGGGATTTTTGTAAACCCTTTTAATGACTGGATTACTATTAGGCTAGGATCACACGCACAGTTTTTTTGTGACGTTTTTGGTTTCTTGAGCCAAACACAGAAGTGGACATAAAAGAAAAGAGATGCATCAGACTTTTCTTTATACCTTTCCTTGCTTTGGGATCCACTACTGGCTTTGTCTCAAAAACGAAGTAAAAAAAACGGCACTAAAAACTGCATGTGTGTGTGATCCTGGCCTTGAAGTGATATTTGTTAAGGAGGTTCTCAATGCAACACTACAGTCCTCCAGACTCAAAACCACCCATTGTTCAAATCTTTGTCTAATAGTTGGAAGATCCAGTCGAGGGACGTCCCTTTATTAATTATATAGCCCATTATAGAATACACGGGTACCTGTGCTGATGATTTGACTCGTAATTCCTCGGAGAACACATGTTTGCTCTGCGAACGATCTGCAATTTTCAAAATATAGTTAAAATTGGCCGCAATATTATTTGCTCCTAGTTTACACATGTGGCTATTGTATTCTTGACATATGGTGAGTTCTAGAGTTTGGCACAGTCCGTTTCAGGATTTATTCACACCATCAGATCAGTTCTTCCATCCATCATTATTCATCAAAAATAAGAAATTCACAATGATCATGCAGTGTGAAGGCAAGAATAAGCAAAGACGGACTAGCCTGAGAGGTCCTAATGCCGACCATATAACTGGTGCCCTATTGCAGTCAGCCGGCATGGACCAGGGGTCGAAACCACCAATGCAGCAATAAAAGACTTCTCTTGCAGGCTCGTCCGTAGGCGTGGTCTGACCGTGTACACAATAAAGTAGTGCCGCGCTCCCTACATTCAGTTGCTGGCGGGGGATCGGGAGTCCTCACCAATCAAACATTGATGGCATAGCATAAAAAAATGTGATCAGCACAGAGTTTTAGTGTTCAAAAATAGACAGTCCCTTTAAGGGTTTCTGAATTTTTATTTCGGTGTGTTCCTTCCTACTGAGCTGTTGTTTATCTCCGCTCTAAACCACTAAAAAGCTTAAAAAAAACAGCCCGCTTCAAAACAAACTGCGCACCTCTGCCATATATTAACCTACAGTGCATTTTTCTGTATTGAGTTTATCCTGTAATATTCATTGATTTTCTTAATTTGTCTATTTAAATCATTTAGGTCGGAGGAAAAACACATTGCACCATTAAATGGAAAATGCATCCTGCTAATAAATGAAGAGAAAATCATTTCAAATGTCATAAAATTGCAATTTAAATCTCTCAGTATGAGGCCTCGCCATAATGGGATAGAATTAAAATGCAATTTTGTCCGTGGTTAAATAATTTGTCCTCTTAAGATCCCGGTGTAATGTTTTATCCGCTACTTACAGGCATTCTGGAGTGGCTGTGACTTTGGCGTGGTCATGGCTTTTAATACACGGACAGATCCCTGAAAAATATGGATTAGTACAAGAATTAAAAATGACCATGGACCGTAATAGAAACCTTTCCTGTCATCCATCGCCCTACTGGGGATCCTACTAATGCAAACAAAACAGATACTGGGGAAATATAGTAAAAGCTTTACGCCAGTTTTCTGGCATTAAAAAGTCGCACAACGTATTTGCGTAAAAAGTCAAAGCTTTTTACTTCTCTCAACATTTTCCGAAAATGGTGAGAAAAGGGAACGGGGCCCCCCACAGACCGACAGATTTATAATAACGTTTGTCAGAAATTGGTGAAGTTATTACACAAATATTCACCTACTCATAGCCATCGTAGATTTGCATTTCTGTCGTACGGACTGCCAAAGATATGCCATATTTATTAAGTGGTGTTCACCTCGTAATAAATTTGGCGCATTTTCCACCAGCATAGATTAGTTTAGGTGTTTGATGCTGCAGTCTTAATATATTCCCCCCATAGTCCCCATCTCATATCAAGCATGATGGTCTGGTGGTCGGGCTCTCTTATGGTCTACATGTGTGGGGAGACTTGAATCTGCAGACTGCAGTAACATAGAAGTGGAAACCATCAGAAATGGTTGGAAGGGTTTTAGTTGATCCAGGAAGAGAGGTTCCTCCTCATCTCTGAACCACAGATTGATCAATTAAGGACCTGGAATGAAGCACTACAACTTCAGCATCCGGCTGACCAAGATCAAAACAAAAGGTATTAGTCATAGACTGCTCTTCCAGAGATAGATAGATAGATAGATAGATAGATAGATAGATAGATAGATAGATAGATAGATAGATAGATAGATAGATAGATAGATAGATAGATAGATAGATAGATAGATAGATAGATATTGTCCAATGTAACTATGGTAAGTGTGTTGTTTATCCCTCTGTTTTGAATGCTTTAGATGGGAGTATTCTGAAGAACAGGAGGGCTCCTTAGAATGGGTGCCCTGGTATAGCCAGTGCCAAACTGGTTCCTACATAGAGGTTCCACTGTCTTAGTGAGTTTGGTAACAGAAAGTGGATACAGTAGATAGATGTGAATGGGGCTGAGCTGCAATACCAGACACAGCCTATGGTCAATGGTGGTGCCCTTTTTTCTCATATCCTTCTCACACCAAGAGTGAGTTGAGATGTGTAGATAAACAAGTACAAACAAAAGTTTTTCATTTCAGTCCATTTAAAAATATCTAAATGGCAGTGACTGAATTCACAAAAATAAAATAACTTTTTTTAACAATGCGATGAATCCGTGAACTTTAAACAGTTTTGCGTCTCTTCTATAGAAGGCATTGTAATGGAACCTAATGATGGAATAATAATGAAGTTCTGACAGAACAACCAACAAGCTGCGTGACCTACTTATGTGTTCCCAAACAATGGCGCTATTGTTATTATCCCCACCCATCCAGATATGTTAATCATTACCTGAATGTCAGCAGCTAATGCGGAAATATATTTTTTATAACAAAAGCTCAGGTTCTTGAAAACAGCTTCACCTGTGTTGTTATTATTCAAAAGGAATTAAAACTTTGTCTTTTGTATACTAGAAAGTTTGTGAACCCTTTGGAATTTTCCAAATATTTGAATAAATTTGACCTTAAACGTGATCGGATCTTCATTTTAGACTTGATAAGGAAATTAGAATGTGAACCCTAATGGGGATAGAGACTGATATCTGGATAGTGTTATGTAAGAAAAAAGAAATAAGGAAAAAATAATAAAAATCTAAAAAAATAAAATAAAAACATTTTTCGAGAGAACACAGAATTTATTTTTAGATTTTGTGAGTAAACAAATGGATAATTTAGGAAAGAATGTTATACTTACCCAGAATTCTCTGCTCCTGCGTCCAGCCTGGCCTCCTGGGATGACTTTTCATCACATGTGACTGCTGCAGCCAATCACAGGCTGCAGTGGTCAGATGGGATGAAACTTCATCCCAGAAGGCCGGGCTGCAGGAAGACAGAGTGACGTGTCGCCATGACTACGGGTAAGTATGAAACGATTCCTTGTTTTTTTTTTATATGCATTTTTCCACAGCAGCCATTCTGGATGAAAAACTGCACCACAGTTTGGTGTGGTTTTTCGGTCGGAATTCTCTGCGGCGCCTAGGGCGGATACACTGTGTGCTTTTACGCAGTGTATCTACCCTGTGTGAACATAGCCTTACACCGGTTTTACACAGACATATTATGGCCCCATTTTCGTGTCTGAATTGTGGCCGTAACACCCCCCGTCCTTTTCTACTGAACTGAACTGAGGTCAGTATAGAAGAAAGGTCCGGGTATTGCAGCCTCAATATGGAAAGTAAACTGTGGACGATCACTTCTACAGAAAACTGAGTTTAGACTTTAATAACTCAGCTGTATTATGGTTCCAAATGAGGGCCAACAACAGGGTCAGATTCTGTCTTCGTAAAGCAGGAATACCTTTCCCAAAATATCCTTTGGGAAGGATTTTTCTCTTTTGCCCAGACCGGATCCGATCCTGGATAATTTTGACATTAGCTATACGTTTTTCATTTGGAGCTGTGAACCCGTGTCAATAAAACACACGTTTGGTCTTCACCACAAAGATGTGTCATGCCTCACTCAAAGCAGATTTTTGAAAAATTTGTGAGAAAACGAGTTAAGGCTGGAAAAGGTCTCAAGACAACTTCTAAAGATGGAGTTTGGCTCGGGAGATGAAGATGGTCAGGCAGGTAGTGTACAAATGGACACTAGTAGTATTGTACATGTGTAAGACAATATAATATTCCAGGAAATCTCAAAGAACATCTAAGAATCTGCCGGACTCTCCCACTAATGTCAAAGTCCACCAACTGGAAAATACTGAACCAGAATATTGTGCATGGGATAGAAGGAAGACATTATTCTCCAAGGAGAAGATTGCTTCTCGTTTACTGTTTGACAGGGACCAATGAGTCCAAAGACTATTGCGGGAATGTTCTGTGAGAAGATACCGTACACCAAAAATTGAAGTTTTTGGCTTATATGAGAAATTATATTGTTGGTGAAAAACCAAACACCCCATTCCAAGAGACATAAAAACCTCAAGACAACCATGAAAGATGGTGATGGTGGTGGTGGTGGCAATCACATGGACAACTTTACCATCACTGACAGAGAAATTAATTCTGGATTATACCAACAAGTTCTTCAAGAGATTGTCAAGACATCCACCCATGGAGCTCAATAGAAGGTGGGTCTCAAACAGGTAACTTTTGCAGTGGTTAAAGTTTGACCTTCATCAATTTTTTCAATAGGACAACTAAACTTTCAAAAACCTTTTGACATGACTTGGTGAAGTTTTGATCGAGGGTGGTCAGAGCACTGGTACCCCACCGATCGCTAAAACAAAGCAGCAGAAGCGCTCTGGTGCGTGTTGTACCCTGATTGGCTTGCCTCGGAGCGGTGTGCGGGCTCAAAAGAAAGTCAATGAGTCCGTATACCGCTCGGCTTTCCAAGGAAAGTAGATCAGAAACTAAGCGGCACAGCGCTCACCTGAGCGCTTCTGCCACTTCATTTTAGCAATCGGTGTGGGTCTCATGGATCGGATACCCACCGCTCAAAACTTCTGACATGTCGCTATGACATTTCCAAAGTTTAGTGACCCTTTTAGAAACCATTCAAGTAGAGATTTTGGGGCAAGTCCCAAAGTTGGGTGTTCATCTAGAAAAGTTGTTAAAGTAGTTCTTTAAGGGGCAGTGGGCCAAAATTCCTGCCAATGAGCAGGTCCACAGTTATGATAAATGTGTGGTTGAAGTCTTTACAAAATATTAGATTTTTCATGCTTTTTTATTTATTTGTACAATATAAGTGAAGATCTGAATATATTTTAGGTCACCTTTATGCGGAAATTTGGAAAATTCCCAACTTTGTAGCATCACCATACAGACACATTAGAGCTAATCTTGTCACTTTTTCTTTTAGCAAAGATAATTTTGAACATTTACCTGCAGCCTTATATAAAACCACAATGAGTTGTGCCAAATGAACTAACTCAGCTCTGCAGCATCTGAGTTTCAGTGTTTGGAACGGTTACTGCGTTCTTTCAAAGACAGAACTTGTCTTCAGAGACGGTTTGTAACCATGAGTACTAATTAAGGTGCTTGCAAATCTCTAGCAACTTGGCAGAGCTGGGCATTGAACAATTGTCTCTTGGGCACAGTAGCTTTCAGTGCTAGGACAAAACTTTTGGACTGCAAATTTGGCCGCGTTCCATCTACGATAATACTGATTTAAGATGGAGGACAGAAAAGCACTAATACTTGGTGTTAGCAGGTTCCTCACTCAGCAATTCCTTTTTCTAATGTTTCTACTTATTGTCTGCATATTGAAAAATAACATTTATACAGATGAAGTAGAGCCGAATGGGTTATTTAACCTGTTTAGGGCTTTGACTTATGGTAATACAGTAGTCCTATGGAAAAACACAGCTAAGACATTGTGATATCCCCGTGCCATATCTGTCAATCTGAACTCTGCTACATCTGTCTATGATTGAAAAACCCGAGGACAGGGACTGATCACTGAAGGTTATGTTTGATTCACTTACACTTTGGATCACATAGATTTTTGAAGAGGTCTTGGAATCTTTTGTAATAACCGTCCCTGGTCTATAAAAAAAAAAAAAAGAAGAGAAACATGAGTGTGGGGTTCATGTATGCCATAAAAATAGTGGAATTACTAAAGCAAGTTTGCCGTTCAAAGTATTTCTTCCATTTAACAGTGCAATTAATAAAAAAATAATGAGAACGCTCATTAAATGGAACAAGTATCAAAAATGCAAAGGTTGTAACAGTGGCACTGAGTGTACGGCAAACAATCCTGCACTTAATACATAGCACAGCCGTGAGAACGAAAAGCATCAAAAACCATTAGAACGATATTACCCATACATTATATGAATAATATACACTATACTGCACTCCAGCATGGCGGTGCTGTCGGACACCCAATCTGCAGTAAATTGCAATTTATTTTAAACCCAACATACCCGATACTTCTTTTCTCTGACATCTGCTGTTGGGGGAGTCGGGTGGCCTCCATACACAATAGTGCAGATCGTCAGATATTCCCGGTTTCGGATGAATTCTGTCTAATGTGAATGGAGGCCTTTTAGATACTTTTGTTTTCTGTTTAACACATATCCAGATGATTTTAAACACTTTTGGAAAACCTCTTTAAGGCTTTCAGATAATGTTTCGGGAGAAGATACCGACTGGGTCTATTGAAAGGTCTAAAAACAATTCTGGCATGTCATAGTGACATGTACTAAGATTTGTTCGGTGGGGTTCAGGGTCCTCAGATCTCTGATCGCTGAAATGAAGGGTCAGAAGTGCAAAGCCAATCACAGCCGAGGGGGAACAGCACTGAGTGCTTCTGACTCTTCGTTTAAGGCCTCGTGCACACTTCAGTTTTTTCCTTCAGTGTGCTATCCGTTTTTGTCACTGATAGCACCCTGAACCCATTCATTTCAATGGGGCCATGCACACCTCAGTTTTTTTGACGGTCCGTTGCTCCTTTCCGATCCAAAGTAGAGCATGTCCTACTTTGGTCCGGGATTCCGTGACTGTGAGGCCCATGCAAGTCAATGGGGCCGTCCAAAAAAACTGAAGGCACACGGAAGGCATCCGTGTGCCGTCCGTGTGTGACGGAGCCGTTGCCTAGCAACCGCTGGGCGGGCAGGAAAACATTAGAAAAATATTACACTAATCGGCAGCCACTTGCCTCTATCAATAACTGATAGAGAAAAGGGGCTGCTGATTAAAAATAAAATAAAAAGCCTTTCATACGTACCCGGTCGTTGACTTAGTGACTAGTCCCTCTTCTTCCTCCAGTTCGACCTTCTTTTGTGACGCGGCAGCCTGTGATTGGCTGCCGAGGCCACGGCAGCCTGTGATTGGCTGCCGAGGCCACGGCAGCCTGTGATTGGCTGCCGAGGCCGCGGCAGCCTGTGATTGGCTGCAGCGGCGACATGGATTGAACGTCATCGCTGGAGGCCGGACAGGAGGAATGTAAGTATGAATGTATTTTTTTTTAAAAAAAATGATTACATTAAAATTGTATTTTCCGCGCGCCGAGCATGGTACTGTCACCCTGGACAGTACCATGCTTGGCACACGGAAACGGAAACACGGAGTGCACACGGAAAACACACGGCCGCTAAAACGGGTTCACGGACCCGTCAAAAGCGGCCGTGAAAGTGGTGACGTAAGTGTGCACGAGGCCTTAACGAATGGCGGGAGTTTTAGGAACTGGTCCCCACTGATCAAAACTTAGTACATGTCACTATAACATTTCAGAATTGATTTCAATTGTAATTGCGAAATTCCAATAGTCTGAAAATTCTAACAATTTGGCACCTTGGAGGTCTGGAACATTCCTAATCATCAAAATTTTACTGTATAAAGGTTTCTCCTTGGAATTTTGAAATACTGTAAAGAGCTTTTGCAATGTGTGCAAAAAACAGAAAGGAAACTATTCCCTTAATAAAATCTCAACTTTTCTCAAAGTGCTGGAACACAGGCATTACTTGTTATGGATGGAAACTGTAAGTCGTAAACCAATTACAGGAGAAAAATAACTTGTGGATATTGTGCCCCACAACCAAATGGGGATGCAGGGAGCGCTAATTCATCACCTGCAGTGCCATGTGCTAACAAGCAAGCAGCATTTATTAAAGCCATTCCTTAACTTTATTTTACATTATCCACAGAAAAAAGACAGTGCAACTCAGCCATACAGCACTATACATCAGACCAATGCTGCATACTGCACGTGTTCTATGCATCCTGAATGACTAACAACAGGACAAAGAGCAGGGAATATAGTAACAAAACTAAACTCTATGTATAAAGCAGGAGATTGAAAGAAAATTATGTTTAAAGAGGACCTCTCAGCTCTCTTGTGCGATATATTAAAGAGGATCTGTCAGCTCTCCTGTGTGGAATAGTAAAGAGGGTCTATCAGCACTCCTGTGTGGTGTAGTATAAAGAATCTGTCAGTTCTACTGTGTGGTGTAGTATAGAGAACCTGTCAGCTCTCATGTATGGTGTAGTATAGAGTACCGGTCAGCTCTCCTGTGTGGTGTAGCATAGAGGATCTGTCAGCTCTCCTGTGTGGTGTAGTATAGAGGATCTGTCAGCTCTCCTGTGTGGTGTAGTATAGAGGATCTGTCAGCTCTCCTGTGTGGTGTAGTATAGAGGGTCTGTCAGCTTTCCTGTGTGGTGTAGTATAGAGGATCTGTGGAGTGAAGAAGATTTGTCAGCTCTTCTGTGTGGTGCAGTATAGATGAGCTGTCAGCTCCCCTGTGTGGTGTAGTATAGATGATCTGTCAGCTCTTCTCTGTAGTGTAGTATAGAGGATCGGTCAGCTGTTCTGTGTGGTGTAGTATAGAGAACCTGTCAGCTCTCATGTATGGTGTAGTATAGAGTACCTGTCAGCTCACCTGTGCGGTGTAGTATAGAGGATCTGTCAGCTCTTTTGTGTGGTGTAGTATAGAGGAGCTGTCAGCTCTCCTGTGTGGTGTAGTATAGAGGATCTGTCGGCTCTCCTGTGGAGTGTAGTATAGAGGATCTGTCAGTTCCCCTGTGTGGTGTAGTACAGATGATATGTCAGCTCTCCTGTGTGGTGTAGTATAGATGGTCTGTCAGCGTTCCTGTGAGGTGTAGTATAGAGGATCTGTCAAGCTCTCCTATGTGTTGTAGTATAGAGGATCTGTCAGCTCTCCTGTGTGGTGTAGTATAGAGGATCTGCTAGCACTCGTCTGTGGTGTAGTATAAAGGAGCTGTCAGCTCTCCTGTGTGGTGTAGTATAGAGGATCTGCTAGCACTCGTCTGTGGTGTAGTATAAAGGAGCTCTCAGTTCTCCTGTGTAGTGTAGTAAAGAGGACTTGTCAGCCCTTCTGTGTGGTGTAGAATAGAGGATCTGTCAGCTCTCCTGTGTGGTGTAGTATAGAGCAGCTGTCAGTTCTCCTATGTGGTGTAGTATGGAGGAGCTGTCAGTTTTCCTGTGTAGTCTAGAGGATTTGTCTGCTCTCCTGTGTGGTGTAGTATATAGGAGCTGTCAGCTCTCCTGTGTGGTGTAGTATAGAGGATCTGTCAGATCGACTGTGTGGTGTAGTATAAAAGATTTGTCAGTTCTCCTGTGTAGTGTAGTGTGGAGGATCTGTCAGTTCTCCAGTGTTGTATAGTATGGAGGATCTGTCAGCTCTCCTGTGTGATGTAGTATAGAGGATCTGTCAGCTCTCCTGTGTGGTGTAGTATAGAGGATAGGTCAGCTCACCAGTTTTAGTGTAGTATGGAGGATCTGTCAGCTCTCCTGTGTGGTGTATTATAGAGGAGCTGTCAGCTCTCCTGTGTGGTGTAGTATAGAGGATCTGTCAGTTCTCCTGTGTGGTGTAGTATAGAGGATCTGTCAGGTCTCCTGTGTGGTGTAGTATAGAGGATCTGTCAAGCTCTCCTGTGTGGTGTAGTTCAGAAGATTTGTCAGCTCTCCTGTGCGGTGTAGTATAGAGGAAATGTCAGCACTCTTGTGTGGTATAGTATAGAGAATCTGTCAGCTCTCCTGTGTGGTGTAGTATAGGGGATCTATCAGCTCTCCTGTGTGGTGTAGTATAGAGGATCCGTCAGCTCTCCTGTGTGGTGTAGTATAGAGGAGCTGTCAGCTCTACTGTGTGGTGTAGTATAGAGGATCTGTCAGTTCTCCTGTGTGGTGTAGTATAGAGTATCTGTCAGATCTCCTGTGTGGTGTAGTATAGAGGATCTGTCAGCTCTCCTGTGTGGTGTAGTATAGAGGAGCTGTCAGCTCTCCTGTGTGGTGTAGTATAGAGGATCTGTCAGTTCTCCTGTGTGGTGTAGTATAGAGGATCTGTCAGCTCTCCTGTGTGGTGTGGTATAGAGGAGCTGCCAGTTCTCCTGTGTAGTGTAGTATAGAGGAGCTGTCAGCTCTCCTGTGTGGTGTAGTATAGAGGATCTGTCAGTACTCCTGTGTGGTGTAGTTTAGAGGATCTGTCAGCTCACCTGTGTGGTGTAGTATAGAGGAGCCGTCAGCTCACCTGTGTGGTGTAGTATAGAGGATCTGTCATTTCTACTGTGTGGTGTAGTATAGAGGATCTGTATAAATTCACTGTATTAATTGATATAAATAATTGTGCTCCCACAATATAGAAAATTCGTAAATTCACTGACGTGACAATAGAGTAAAATATACCTTTTATTATAGTAACTCGCTAAAAACAGGGGTAACACACTACTGTGAAAAAAGCCCCACCGTGTATATTAAAAAAGTATTAAACAGTAAACACTGAGTCATTTAGATAAGTATATTTCAGTGTTTATAACAATATTCACCGGGATCAGCATTTGACCTGGGCATAACAATAGTACGAGCCCCAAGAAGACACCAGGGTCCGTGAACAACACCGGAATCTCCTAGCGCTGGGTCCACCACAATGCTACTGTCCCCTATGCAACAATCCCATATACAAAAAACGACCCTACGCGTTTCAAATACTCATCCTCAGGGGTCTGTATCTTGGTCACTCTGGCCTGAAAACCAGCGATAAATATTCAGCAGCAGATATTCTGCTGCACATCACGGAAGGATGCTCGCGTCGATGTCAGCGGCATACTTCATTTCGGGCACTGAGTTGCTATAAGCACCAAACTCCACCCCTCGTACTTGGCGGCGCTGTACGAACTGACCAATCACAGCACCCCCTGAATTCGTGACGCCTGTCCATGTGACTCCCGGCCATCAGCTGACAGCCAGGAATCATCATCGACCGCATCAAACCGAACACGCAGGCGCAGTGGAAGCCACGGACACATCGCCCATGCTGCCGAGAAAAAGCAAGGTGAGAGCAGAACGATATAGAATATAGAGTATATCTTGCGGGTCAGTTACCCCCCGCAAGTGGACTACCTCAAAACAACTCTTTTATTGTAAGCACATATTGGATAGATGAATGCGGTGTCTCTCACATTATGAAGTTTGGATTAAAAACCTGTTGCACACGACCTAGCCAGTTGGCCATATCAATCAGAGTTCACTATGCAGAACACCCACTCACCCGTTAAGGTGACCAAATATTGGCCCGGCTCCCTAAGGATGGATGATATTGCATGTTAAATAAAGCACGTATAATTAGTCTGCTCGTTTAGACCCGCTGGTTGTATGCATGCCAATCTGTGAATCCATTGGGCTTCCTTGTGCAGAATTAGATTGACCCAGTCGCCTCCTCTTTTCGGAGGTTTAATAAGTTCAATTGCTTGAAACTTTAAACATTCTGCACGACCCTGGTGTTTAGCATGTACGTGTTTCGATATCGGGGTATCTCTAGCATGAACAATATCTCCAACATGCTCCCTTATCCGGCGCCGAAATTGTCGCACCGTTTTACCCACATAATTAAGGGGGCATGGACATGTGATAAGGTAAACCAACCCCGCTGTTTTACAGTTAACAAAATCACGAATGTCGTACTCCTCTTTTGTTGCGACACTCGTAAACCTGTTTCCTTTAAGGATGAAGTCACAAGCCTTACAGCTACCGCATCTATATGTGCCTGGTGTTTGTCTATCCAGCCATGTGCCCCTTGGTGTAATAGGGTCAAAACAACTATGCATGACCCTATCCCTGATGTTTTTCCCTCTCCGATACGTGACTGAGGGCCATTGTGTGATCTGGTCTGCCAAATCTGTATCAGCACTGAGAATACGCCAGTACCTTTTAAGGATTTGCATGATGTCATTTTGTTTCGAATCATAAGTACCTATGAGTCTCGTAACTCGTTCTTCTTTTCGTTTTTTAGGAACAAGGAGACTTTGCCTGTCTGCGTCCCTCGCTCCCTCATAGGCCTTCCTGATTACACCCATGGGGAAACCTCTGTCCCTCAATCTGATTTTGAGCTCATGTGCCTGACTCTCAAAATCACCCATGGAGCTACAATTCCGGCGTACTCTCATAAATTGGCCTTTAGGAATGCCACGTTTGAGGGGATAGGGATGACAACTATTCCATTGTAAGAAACTATTGGTTGCTGTTTCCTTCCGGTGTACTTTGGTGCGAATTGTACCTTCCATTGTTTTTATAATTTTTAGATCTAGAAAGGACAATTCTTGATCACTAATCTCGCACGTGAACCTTAGCCCTATATCATTGGTGTTGAGGGCTGCTACAAAACTATTGAACTCCTCAGCTGTTGAGTTCCAAAACAGCAGCACGTCATCAATATATCTAATCCATATTCCAATTGACGAAGTCCATTTAGCAAATTTATCCCCAAAGACAATTGTCTCCTCCCACCAGCCAAGAAATAGATTTGCATAGGTGGGAGCAGTAGGACTCCCCATTGCTGTGCCACATTGCTGGTGATAAATCTTGTCTTCAAAGATAAATATATTTTTTTCCAGAACAAAGTGTAGTAGCTGCAAGACAAACTGGTTATGGGCCACAAACTGAGTGCCCCTAGATCTAAGGAAGTATTCAACCGCCTCGCACCCTAGTTTGTGTGGAATGGACGATTACAACGCCTCAACATCCAGGCTAGCCAAAAATGTGTTGTGTTCCAAAGTAATACCTTCAATTTGTTTCAAAACATCCATGGTGTCACGTACATATGATGTAAGACCCAATACAAACGGACGCAACACCTGATCTACATATGTACTCACGTTCTGGGTTAAGTTGTTAATGCCTGAAACAATAGGTCTGCCACGTAAGGGGGATACCCTTTGTGGATTTTGGGCAGGCTATAAAAACATGCCATGATGGGAAACTGAGGGAACAAAAAACCAAACTCACTAGCACTGATCAAGGATCTGCTTTTTGCATCACTTAAAATGCCCAGAAGCTCCTTTTTGAACAGTGCTGTGGGATTGTCTTTTAAAATGGTGTAACAGTCAGGATTGAGTAAAATGTCCTCACACATTTTCTTATAATCATCTCTGATCATAACCACGATGTTCCCACCCTTGTCGGATGCTTTCAGAACAATGTTTTGTTTTTTCTCCAAAGTGGTCAGAGCTGATCGTTCGGACCAAGACAGATTGTTGTCTATACCCCTGATATCCTGACTAAGATTTTTAATCTCGTCTCCCACCATGTCTACAAATAAATCCACATTGGTAAAGTCTCCTATTGGTGGCAGCTTCCTGCTCTTCATCTTAAGATTGGTAAATGGGCCTAAATCTGGGGTTCTACCAGATTCCTCTAGTAACCCCTCTAGGGCCTCAAGGCCTTCCATATCCGATTCTTCCAAACCCATTTCCATGCATTTTTTCTTGTTATGGTGTTTGAAGAATTTAATCCATTTAAGCTTACGAGCAAACAAATTGAGGTCTTTTATCCAGGTAAATGAATCGAACTTCACTGTGGGGACAAATGAAAGCCCCTTTTCTAGTAACATAGTCTCAGATGTGCTCAGAGATAGAGGATCTGTCAGCTCTCCTGTGTGGTGCAGTATAGAGGATTTGTCAGCTCTCATGTGTGGTGTAGTATAAAGGATCTGTCAGATCTCCTGTGTGGTTTAGTAGAAAGGATCTGTCAGCTCTCCTGTGTGGTGTAGTATAGAGGATCTGTCAGCTCTCCTGTCAGGTGTAGTATAGAGAATCTGCCAGCTCTCCTGTGCTGTGTAGTATAGAGGATCTGTCAGCTCTCCTGTCAGGTGTAGTATAGAGGATCTGCCAGCTCTCCTGTGTGGTGTAGTATACAGGATCTGTCAGCTCTCCTGTGTGGTGTAGTATAGATAATCTGTCAGTTCTCCTGTGTGGTGTAGTATACAGGATCTGTCAGCTCTCCTGTGTGGTGTAGTATAGAGGATCTGGCAGTTCTCCTGTGTGGTGTAGCATAGAGGATCTGTCAGCTCTCCTGTGTGGTGTAGTATAGAAGATCTGTCAGCTCTCCTGTGTGGTGTAGTATAGAGGATCTGTCAGGTCTCCTGTGTAGAGTAGTATAGAGGATCTGTCAGCTCTCCTGTGTGGTGTAGTATAGAGGATCTGTCAGTTCTCCTGTGTGGTGTAGTATAGAGGATCTGTCAGCTCTCCTGTGTGGAGTACTATAGAGGATCTGTCAGTTCTCCTGTGTAGTGTAGTGTAGTGTAGTATAGAGCAGCTGTCAGATCTCCTGTGTGGTGTAGTATAGAGGATCTGACAGTTCTCCTCTGTGGTGTAGCATAGAGGATCTGTCAACTCTCCTGTGTGGTGTAGTATAGAGGATCTGTCAGCTCTCCTGTGTGGTGTAGTATAGAAGATCTGTCAGGTCTCCTGTGTAGTGTAGTATAGAGGATGTCAGGTCTCCTGTGTGGTGTAGTGTAGAGGATATGTCAGCTCTCCTGTGTGGTGTAGTATAGAGGATCTGTCAGCTCTCCTTTGTGGTGTAGAATAGAGGATCTGTCAGTTCTCCTGTGTGGTGTAGTAGAGATGATCTGTCAGCTCTCCTGTGTGGTGTAGTATAGAGGATGTCAGGTCTCCTGTGTAGTGTAGTGTAGTGTAGTGTAGAGGATCTGTCAGCTCTACTGTGTGGTGTAGTATAGAGGATCTGTCAGTTCTCCTGTGTGGTGTAGTAGAGATGATCTGTCAGCTCTCCTGTGTGGTGTAGTATAGAGGATCTGTCAGCTCTCCTGTCAGGTGTAGTATAGAGGATCTGCCAGCTCTCCTGTGTGGTGTAGTATAGATGATCTGTCAGCTCTCCTGTGTGGTGTAGTATAGATGATCTGTCAGTTCTCCTGTGTGGTGTAGTATAGAAGAGCTGTCAGTTCTCATGTGTGGTGTAGTATAGAGGATCTGTCAGCTCTCCTGTGTGGTGTAGTATAGAGGATCTGTCAGCTCTCCTGTGTGGTGTAGTATAGAGGATCTGTCAGCTCTCCTGTGTGGTGTAGTATAGATGATCTGTCATGTCTCCTATGTGGTGTAGTATAGAGGCTCTGTCAGCTCTCTTGTGTGGTGAAGTATAGAGGATCTGTCAGCTCTCCTGTGTGGTGTAGTATAGAGGATCTGTCAGCTATCCTGTGTAGTGTAGTATAGAGGATCTGTCAGCTCTCCTGTGTGGTGTAGTATAGAAGATCTGTCAGTTCCCCTGTGTTGTGTAGTATATAGGATCTGTCAGCTCTCCTGTGTGGTGTAGTATAGAGGATCTGGCAGTTCTCCTGTGTGGTATAGCATAGAGGATCTGTCAGCTCTCCTGTGTGGTGTAGTATAGAGAATCTGTCAGCTCTCCTGTGTGGTGTAGTATAGAGGATCTGTCAGGTCTCCTATGTAGTGTAGTATAGAGGATCTGTCAGCTCTCCTGTGTGGTGTAGTATAGAGGATCTGTCAGTTCTCCTGTGTGGTGTAGTAGAGAGGATCTGTCAGCTCTCCTGTGTGGTGTAGTATAGAGGATCTGTCAGGTCTCCTATGTAGTGTAGTATAGAGGATCTGTCAGCTCTCCTGTGTGGTGTAGTATGGAGGATCTGTCAGGTCTCCTGTGTGGTGTAGTATAGAGGATCTGTCAGCTCTCCTGTGTGGTGTAGTATAGAGGATCTGTCAGCTCTCCTGTGTGGTGTAGTATAGAGGATCTGTCAGTTCTCCTGTGTGGTGTAGTATAGAGGAGCAGTCAGCTCTCCTGTCAGGTGTAGTATAGAGGATCTGCCAGCTCTCCTGTGTGGTGTAGTATATAGGATCTGTCAGTTCTCCTGTCAGGTGTAGTATAGAGGATCTGCCATCTCTCCTGTGTGGTGTAGTATAGAGGATCTGTCAGCTCTCCTGTGTGGTGTAGTATAGATGATCTGTCAGTTCTCCTGTGTGGTGTAGTATAGAAGAGCTGTCAGTTCTTCTGTGTGGTGTAGTATAGAGGATCTGTCAGCTCTCCTGTGTGGTGTAGTATAGAGGATCTGTCAGGTCTCCTGTGTAGTGTAGTATAGAGGATCTGTCAGCTCTCCTCTGTGGTGTAGTATAGAGGATCTGTCAGTTCTCCTGTGTAGTATAGAGCAGCTGTCAGATCTCCTGTGTGGTGTAGTATAGAGGATCTGTCAGCTCTCCTGTGTGGTGTGGTGTAGTATAGAGGATCTGTCAGCTCTCCTGTGTGGTGTATTATAGATGATCTGTCATGTCTCCTGTGTGGTGTAGTATAGAGGATCTGTCAGCTCTCCTGTGTGGTGTAGTATATAGGATCTGTCAGTTCTCCTGTCAGGTGTAGTATAGAGGATCTGCCAGCTCTCCTGTGTGGTGTAGTATAGAGGATCTGTCAGCTCTCCTGTGTGGTGTAGTATAGATGATCTGTCAGTTCTCCGGTGTGGTTTAGTATAGAAGAGCTGTCAGTTCTCCTGTGTGGTGTAGTATAGAGGATCTGTCAGCTCTCCTGTGTGGTGTAGTATAGAGGATCTGTCAGCTCTCCTGTGTGGTGTAGTATAGAGGATCTGTCAGCTCTCCTGTGTGGTGTAGTATAGATGATCTGTCATGTCTCCTGTGTGGTGTAGTATAGAGGATTTGTCAGCTCTCCTGTATGGTGTAGTATAGAGGATCTGTCAGCTCTCCTGTGTGGTGTAGTATAGAGGATCTGTCAGTTCTCCTGTGTGGTGTATTATAGATGATCTGTCATGTCTCCTGTGTGGTGTAGTATAGAGGATCTGTCAGCTCTCCTGTGAGGTGTAGTATAGAGGATCTGGCAGTTCTCCTGTGTGGTGTAGCATAGAGGATCTGTTAGCTCTCCTGTGTGGTGTAGTATAGAGGATCTGTCAGCTCTCCTGTGTGGTGTAGTATAGAGGATCTGTCAGGTCTCCTGTGTAGTGTAGTATAGAGGATCTGTCAGCTCTCCTCTGTGGTGTAGTATAGAGGATGTGTCAGTTCTCCTGTGTAGTATAGAGCAGCTGTCAGATCTCCTGTGTGGTGTAGTATAGAGGATCTGACAGTTCTTCTGTGTGGTGTAGCATAGAGGATCTGTCAGCTCTCCTGTGTGGTGTAGTATAGAGGATCTGTCAGCTCTCCTGTGCGGTGTAGTATAGAGGATCTGTCAGGTCTCCTGTGTAGTGTAGTGTAGTATAGAGGATCTGTCAGCTTTCCTGTGTGGTGTAGTATAGAGGATCTGTTAGTTCTCCTGTGTGGTGTGGTATAGTATAGAGAAGTTATCAGCTCTTCTGTGTGGTGTAGTTAAGAAGATCTGTCAGCTCTCCTGTGTGGTGTAGTATAGAGGATCTGTTAGTTCTCCTGTGTGGTGTAGTATAGAGAAGTTATCAGCTCTTCTGTGTGGTGTAGTTAAGAAGATCTGTCAGCTCTCCTGTGTGGTGTAGTATAGAGGATCTGGCAGTTCTCCTGTGTGGTGTAGCATAGAGGATCTGTTAGCTCTCCTGTGTGGTGTAGTATAGAGGATATGTCAGTTCTCCTGTGTGGTGTAGTATAGTGGATCTGTCAGGTCTTCTGTGTAGTGTAGTATAGAGGATCTGTCAGCTCTCCTGTGTGGTGTAGTATAGAAGATCTGTGAGTTCCCCTGTGTGGTGTAGTATAGAGGATCTGTCAGCTCTCCTGTGTGGTGTAGTATAGAGGATCTGTCAGGTCTCCTATGTAGTGTAGTATAGAGGATCTGTCAGCTCTCCTGTGTGGTGTAGTATAGAGGATCTGTCAGTTCTCCTGTGTGGTGTAGTATAGAGGATCTGTCAGCTCTCCTCTGTGGTGTAGTATAGAGGATCTGTCAGTTCTCCTGTGTAGTGTAGTATAGAGCAGCTGTCAGATCTCCTGTGTGGTGTAGTATAGAGGATCTGACAGTTCTTCTGTGTGGTGTAGCATAGAGGATCTGTCAGCTCTCCTGTGTGGTGTAGTATAGAAGATCTGTCAGCTCTCCTGTGTGGTTTAGTATAGAAGAGCTGTCAGTTCTCCTGTGTGGTGTAGTATAGAGGATCTGTCAGCTCTCCTGTGTGGTGTAGTATAGAGGATCTGTCAGCTCTCCTGTGTGGTGTAGTATAGAGGATCTGTCAGCTCTCCTGTGTGGTGTAGTATAGATGATCTGTCATGTCTCCTGTGTGGTGTAGTATAGAGGATTTGTCAGCTCTCCTGTATGGTGTAGTATAGAGGATCTGTCAGCTCTCCTGTGTGGTGTAGTATAGAGGATCTGTCAGTTCTCCTGTGTGGTGTATTATAGATGATCTGTCATGTCTCCTGTGTGGTGTAGTATAGAGGATCTGTCAGCTCTCCTGTGTGGTGTAGTATAGAGGATCTGGCAGTTCTCCTTTGTGGTGTAGCATAGAGGATCTGTTAGCTCTCCTGTGTGGTGTAGTATAGAGGATCTGTCAGCTCTCCTCTGTGGTGTAGTATAGAGGATCTGTCAGTTCTCCTGTGTAGTATAGAGCAGCTGTCAGATCTCCTGTGTGGTGTAGTATAGAGGATCTGACAGTTCTTCTGTGTGGTGTAGTATAGAGGATCTGTCAGCTCTCCTGTGTGGTGTAGTATAGAGGATCTGTCAGCTCTCCTGTGTAGTGTAGTATAGAGGATCTGTCAGCTTTCCTTTGTGGTGTAGTATAGAGGATCTGTTAGTTCTCCTGTGTGGTGTGGTGTAGTATAGAGAAGTTATCAGCTCTTCTGTGTGGTGTAGTTAAGAAGATCTGTCAGCTCTCCTGTGTGCTGTAGTATAGAGGATCTGTTAGTTCTCCTGTGTGGTGTAGTATAGAGAAGTTATCAGCTCTTCTGTGTGGTGTAGTTAAGAAGATCTGTCAGCTCTCCTGTGTGGTGTAGTATAGAGGATCTGGCAGTTCTCCTGTGTGGTGTAGCATAAAGGATCTGTTAGCTCTCCTGTGTGGTGTAGTATAGAGGATCTGTCAGCTCTCCTGTGTGGTGTAGTATAGAAGATCTGTGAGTTCCCCTGTGTGGTGTAGTATAGAGGATCTGTCAGCTCTCCTGTGTGGTGTAGTATAGAGGATCTGTCAGGTCTCCTATGTAGTGTAGTATAGAGGATCTGTCAGCTCTCCTGTGTGGTGTAGTATAGAGGATCTGTCAGTTCTCCTGTGTGGTGTATTATAGAGGATCTGTCAGCTCTCCTCTGTGGTGTAGTATAGAGGATCTGTCAGTTCTCCTGTGTAGTGTAGTATAGAGCAGCTGTCAGATCTCCTGTGTGGTGTAGTATAGAGGATCTGACAGTTCTTCTGTGTGGTGTAGCATAGAGGATCTGTCAGCTCTCCTGTGTGGTGTAGTATAGAAGATCTGTCAGCTCTCCTGTGTGGTGTAGTATAGAGGATCTGTCAGGTCTCTTGTGTAGTGTAGTGTCGTGTAGTGTAGTGTAGAGGATCTGTCAGCTCTCCTGTGTGGTGTAGTATAAAGGATCTGTCAGCTCTCCTGTGTGATGTAGTATAGAGGATCTGTCAGCTGTCCTGTGTGGTGTAGTATAGATGATCTGTCAGCTCTCCTGTGTGGCGTAGTATAGAGCAGCTGTCCGCTCTCCTGTGTGGTGTAGTATAGAGGATCTGTCAGTTCTCCTGTGTGGTGTAGTATAGAGGATCTGTCAGTTCTCCTGTGTGGTGTAGTATAGAGCAGCTGTCCGCTCTCCTGTGTGGTGTAGTATAGAGGATCTGTCAGCTCTTCTGTGTGGTGTAGTATAGAGGAGCTGTCAGCTCTCCTGTGTGGTGTAGTATAGTGGACCTCTCAGCTCTCCTGTGTGGTGTAGTATAGATGATCTGTCAGCTCTCCTGTGTAGTGTAGTATAGAGGATCTGTCAGGTCTCCTGTGTGGTGTAGTATAGAGCAGCTGTCCGCTCTCCTGTGTGGTGTAGTATAGAGGATCTGTCAGCTCTTCTGTGTGGTGTAGTATAGAGGAGCTGTCAGCTCTCCTGTGTGGTGTAGTATAGTGGACCTCTCAGCTCTCCTGTGTGGTGTAGTATAGATGATCTGTCAGCTCTCCTGTGTAGTGTAGTATAGAGGATCTGTCAGGTCTCCTGTGTGGTGCAGAGAGGACCTGTTATATTATATTAGAGATGAGCGAATCGATTCTAAACAAGTCTAACCTCATCACCACTGGTCTTCCATAGCAGTCACATGGGATAAAATGACATCAACTCAGCAGGACGGCAGGGATGCGTCAATACGGAAGACCAGGAGACTGGAGTGTGAAATTTTTTTTATTTTAGGAGTTTAATTGCAAGCATCTCCATTGCCGTGTTTGAGTCCCTGGTGTCTTCTAGGACTGCATCAAACTTGGATCAAGGCATTTGCAATTTGCTGCTAATTTATTTGGACCGGAAAAACATTTGATAGAATTGTCCCCAAAACGAATTACGGGAAATTCGCTGATCTCTAGTTTACATATAGGTATATTCTAGAGCGAAAACGTAGGCTATGTTCACATCTGTGTTTAGGTTTTTCGTTGTTCTTCTTCATTATAAGTCATTTAATTTATTCATAAAGTGACTCAAGTTTTTATATTCTGCCATTTTCTTCTAGCTTGTAAATATTCTTAGCAGTTTTGTTTCGTAAGAAGCTGTAATAGTGCACCCATAGAATTGGATTGTGCCTTTACTATGCCACCTCGTACTTCCATTTTTATACAGAGGCATACAGAGATTTTTCTGTCAGATTCCTCAACATTTTTATTCTAGAGGAGGATAGCTCTGTGTATATGGCACACGTTAGAGCCTGTATGGCAGCATAATTTTATAGCACGGAGCTATAAGGGAAACTCCATCTTACAGACTCTAGGCCATGTGCATGAGCCCTTAATGAATCTGTGTATTCTTTAATGGTTTTGAAATCCTATCTTGTGTGGATCAGGGCACAAGGGATCAGTTTTATTTATTTTTTTATATCCTTTTTCTACGGTTTTATAATGAAATAAAAAACATGAATACCTGTAAAATGTGTGAACACAGATTCTGGGGTTATTGTAAGGAAGCTTATGAATAGGCCATCCACTGAGAAGATCAATGCTTTCCAACAAACGTATGTAATCAGGTCCTTCTTGGGATTCGCTGTTCAAGAATATGTTCAGGAAATCCTAACAAAAAAGGATAATGGATAATTAACCAGTCGGAGTAACCTGTTAAATTAAATGAGGCCATGTATTCTTCATTATTGAAATGAATTGATGATCGCCATAGATGTCAATCAGGGCAAGCTCGTCGGAACAGAACGCAGTATTTCACATTGAAATCATTGGGCAGATGTTTGTAGACGCTCTGCTTCCGATTTTTCACCCGTTTTTCGGGACGTTTACGGCCCGAAAAACGTCTGAAAACACTACGTGTGAACATAGGCTAAGGGTTTGAGCCACTCTGTGAAGTGCTTAGTATATATGAAGGACATCGATTCCTGGAACTGAAGGTTTTCAGAATAACTATTCCTTTTTTCCAGAAGAAAATAAAATGATGAGCTAAGTCAATTGTAAAACATTATGGTTATAATCAATCTCTCATATTCTACAACATTCGCAGAAATTACTCTTTCTTTCTGAATATATTTTATCATTAATCACTTGGCAGGACTCAAATTGGTACCATAATGAATAATCAGAACATCATATTAAAATTATGCCGTGAATTACTGCGCTCGTATATTGCTCAATGTAAACTAAGGAGGATTTCATTACACAGTGTGTGATTTATTTTTTGCGCATTTTGATAATTATAAATACTACGTATGAAACCGAATGCACGTGACATTTATTTACCAGCTTCTTTCTGAATACTGATGCTCAAAAGTTATGACTAAAAGCTAATTTAGTTTTAATAACAATATTTTTGGAGATTTTTTTTAATTTTTTTTAATCTAGCCAGGAGTTTGAAAATAAGAGATCCTCATAAATTATGGCAAAAATATGTGAAGGCTTTAGAAAATTCAAATTTTCATTTCTCTATGGTAGAAAAGCAGTTTTTCCATAATTTGCAATTTTGTAAAAAAAATTGTACAAATTTTGATAAGAATTTAATTTATAGAAAGCCTTCACGGGTGCACATACCAAAAAGGAAGTACCATAAAGGCTATGGAGTCTCTGGAAAGAGGCAGTCCAGTCCTAGTTGTTTCTATACCCTTTGCTAGTGGGTGACGATAAGTTGTGGATGGCCCCAGTGGCGTAGCTTTAGGGGTCGCAACAGTCGCAGTTGCGACCGGGCACCTAAGCCTGGGGGGTCCCGGGGGGTCCCATTGCCACGCAGTGCTGGTTACACTTCCAACTGTACTCAGGACACAAATACAGTTCAGTTCAATGCTGGAACCTTGCTCCAGCATTGACTGTGCCATGAGCGGCTCGGCGCAGGCAGGAGCGATGTAATGACGTAATCGCGCCTGTCTGCTCCGAGTTACTCACAGCACAGTGCAGAGGAGAAGGATCTCCTCCACCCGACGTGGGAACAGAGATAGGTAAGTAATTATGGTATTATTTTTCTATTAGGTACATACATATGAGGGCATTATACTGGGTATAGGTGGGGGGGCACATATGGTAGCTGCTGAGGGAGCATTATACTGTATGGGACAGCTATGGGGCATTATACTGTATGGGGCATTATAGTGTATGAGGCAGCTATGGGGGGCATTATATTGTATGGGGGGCATTATATTGTATGGGACAGCTATAGGGGCATTATACTGTATGGGACATTATACTGTATGTGGAGATTATACTGTATGGATAGCTATGGGGGGCATTATACTGTATGGGGGATTTATACGGTATGGTGCAGCTATGGGGGCATTATACTGTATGGGGAGCATTATACTGTATGGGGCAGCAATGGGGGCATTATACTGTATGGGTGCATTATACTGTATGGGGCAGCTATGGGGGCATTATACTGTATCGGGCATTATAGTGTATGGGGCAGCTATGGAGGGCATTATATTGTATGGGGTGCATTATACTGTATGGGGCAGCTATGGAGGGCATTATACTGTATGGGGGCATTATACTGTATGGGGCAGCTATGGGGGCATTATACTGTATGGGGCATTATAGTGTATGGGGCAGCTATGGAGGGCATTATATTGTATGGGGTGCATTATACTGTATGGGGCAGCTATGGGTGGCAATATACTGTTGGGGAAGCTATTAGGGGCATTATACTGTGTGAGGGCAGCAATGGGGTCATTATACTGTGTGGGCAGCTATGGGGGGCATTATACTGTATGTGGGCAGCTATGGGGGCATTATACTGTGTGAGGCATTATACTGTATGTGGCAGCTATGGAAGGCATTATACTGTATTGGGGCATTATAATGTATGGGGACATTATACTGTATGGGGCAATTATGGGGGCATTATACTGTATGTGGCAGCTATGAGGGGCATTATATTGTATGGGGGCATTATATTGAATGGGGGGCATTATATTGTATGGGGGCATTATACTATATGGGGCAGCTATGGTGACATTATACTGTATGTGGCAGCTATGGAAGGCATTATACTGTATGGGGGCATTATACTGTATGGGCAGCTATGAGGGGCATTATATTGTATGGGGGAATTATATTGTATGGGGTGCATTATACTATATGGGGCAGCTATGGGTGGAAATGGGAGCAACTATGGGGGCATGATCTGTGTGGGGGCAGCTATGGGGGCATTATACTGTGTGAGGGCAGCAATGGGGTCATTATACTGTGTGGGCAGCTATGGGGGGCATTATACTGTATGTGGGCAGCTATGGGGGCATTATACTGTGTGAGGCATTATACTGTATGTGGCAGCTATGGAAGGCATTATACTGTATTGGGGCATTATAATGTATGGGGACATTATACTGTATGGGGCAATTATGGGGGCATTATACTGTATGTGGCAGCTATGAGGGGCATTATATTGTATGGGGGCATTATATTGAATGGGGGGCATTATATTGTATGGGGGCATTATACTATATGGGGCAGCTATGGTGACATTATACTGTATGTGGCAGCTATGGAAGGCATTATACTGTATGGGGGCATTATACTGTATGGGCAGCTATGAGGGGCATTATATTGTATGGGGGAATTATATTGTATGGGGTGCATTATACTATATGGGGCAGCTATGGGTGGAAATGGGAGCAACTATGGGGGCATGATCTGTGTGGGGGCAGCTATGGGGGCATTATACTGTAAGTGGGCAGCTATGAGGGGAATTATACTGTGTGGTGCATTATACTGTATGTGGCAGCTATGGAAGACATTATACTGTATGGGGGGCATTATACTGTATGGGGCAGCTAGCATGGGGCATTATACTGTATGTGGCAGCTATGAGGGGCATAGTATTGTATGGTGGCATTATATTGTATGGGGTGCATTATACTGTATGGGGCAGCTATGGGGGAGCATTATACTGTGGGGGCAGCTATGGTGGGCATTATACTGTCGGGGCAGCTATGGGGGGCATTATACTGTGTGGGGGCAGCTATTGGTGCATTATACTGCGGGGGCAGCTATGCGGGGCATTATACTGTGGGAGCAGCTATGGGGGCATTATACTGTGGGGGGAGCTATGGAGAGCATTATACTGTGTAGGCATTCATGGGGTCTGTCGGGCAAGGCTGCTGGGCATAGGTGTGCGCAGGGGTCTGGTGGTGTTGGGGAGGGGTAGGGGGGTCCAAGCTGAATTCTTGCATCAGGGCCCATGAGCCTTTAGCTACGCCCCTGCATGGCCCTAGGGTTTTGCAAATGGCGAGGAAACAAACAAATGGAGAGGGGAAAAAAAACATCAACCCCTTCTGTCATGGGTGGGAAAACCAGGAATCATAATGGCAGGCCCATTTTAATCTTTGCTATGGGGCCCCCTCTCGTAGTTGTAAGACGTTGGATGATCAATTTTTTAGAAAAGTCTCAGCAATCTGTTTCACACAGATTTGAATAGTGGTAATTCTTATGCTGCAATCCTCATTCTCCATCTCCCAATACTGCCCGATTCACATCGCATTTTTTGCCCTATGTTTAGCGCATACATCGTTAAATATCCAGACGTACACACTACACATATGTCCTTAGTCTTTATTGCCAGATGGAGGCCAAAAGAGTGTATTTTTGGTCTCCGCCTGGTATATGTTCCACACTATTCCATACCAAGATATCTAGTGACAAAAGTATTTGTTTAACGGATACCATAATAGCCTATGGGTGATGGATGCCACTGTATGGCATCCATCACAGGCCTCCATTAAACATATGCTTCTTGAAGCTCCAGAGATGTCACTCTCCATATTGGAACAGCTATGTCACTGGAGCTTACCCGGATGCCCCTCTCCCTGCTCACCAGTGCAAACAATGACAGTTCCTGAAGGACGTGGTGCGCCTTGTTGTGGAACAACAGTGGGCATGAAGGAGGCCAGGGATCCGCAGAGAGGAGTCAGGTGGAGAAGGGGCTCTGGTGCCTGACTCTGGTGAACTTCACAACGCTGCCAGACTCTTTCTTCTAAGTACATGGTCAGAACTTTGGGACTCACAGAGGTTTCCCTCTCTGAATTTTGATGTGGATGCTCTTTCCGGGGACTTTTAATCTGCCCCCAGGGAAGCTCCAGTTACATCAATGTCCATACATTGACATTGTGGTCACTTGAGATTTGCCGGGCTATACAAAGGCAGGTGCAGTTCCCGGACAAAGCATTAGAATTCAAAGAGCGGAACCTCTCTAAATCCTGAAGCTCTGCTCGAAGACTTGGGAGGAACTGGCAATAGTGCCGGGAGAGTCCTCCAGCGCTACAGAGGCTGGTCTCAGCACATGCCAGTGGTTGCCCAGCTGCCAAGGGTCCCACCTAGACAACGCTTGCCAGTTGTCCAACATGCAATCCTCAGACTTTCAAGATGAACAAGCAAACAGCCAGCACCTGAGGACAATGCCAGAGCTACGGCCTTTGGGGAGTATGGAAGAAGAGAGGAGTGGGGCAGATTGCAGTGTGAGGAGGGAGGCAGTATTGTTGATCTATCCCACTGTATGTCTGGTGTAGAGATGACACTTACCAGGATGCAAATTACTAGAGAAAGCAGGGGGTGCTAGGAGACCTCAGCTATGAAGCCTGTGAAATTGTGCATGCAGCTCTGGAGTATACTACAGGATGTAACTCAGGATCAGTACAGGTTAAGTAATGTAATGAATTTCCAAAGTTATTCTAATTTTATATATAAACTGTAATCTACATAAAAAGTGAAGTTGTGTTCAGAATTGGACAAAGGCTTTTACAGATGTTGACGTAAGATGCTACTGTGCATAATGCCATTTTGATTGTACTCACAGAATGTGTTATACCAAATGTGAGTTAAAATTGGCACTGACGGTCAAACCAAGCTGCCAAGTCTCTGTCAGACTGTTCAATAGACATACATAGATGTTCAAATAAGAAAAATACAGTCAACACCATTTGATGACCCTTAGTTCAGTAGGTCTCACTAAAAAAAACTCCAACTCTATGCAAACAGCACTTACCAAAATTTTTACCCAAACTTTCACTGTCCAGAAATGCCCCAAAACCCAGTAATGCCCATTTTAATGCCAATTAGCATGAGCTAAAAGTTCTTACCTGTCTGGTTATTGCAAGCAAGCAAACAGAGTCATGGCATACGACGGTTGCATTCCTCTTGGTATTAGTCAAAATGGCCACATCCTACAAAACACAAAAAAACAAACAATAAGATCAGCTTCTATAGAAATATATCCCACTACCACATTACGTTTAAATGTACATGTCACGTTGAAAAACTTTTCTTGCATTGATTTGTTAGATTTTGTTTTCTTCTCTATTCACATCTATAACAGCATTTATTATCCAGGTGATTTAGTGTTACCAGAGAGTAGTGCATTGTGGGAGCGCAGATGTTAGCTGTTATTGTAATGATGGGGGTAAGGAAATAGACAAGGGAGCCCTAATCTACCCGCCACTCAGTCCCTGCCTACTTGCAACGACCCGCCCTAGGCGACGGGGTACAACTGGGCGACGATCCCTACACTCAATAAGTGCCCGACAGACAAACAGACAAGGGTACACAGAAGCAAGGGAAAAGGGGCAGTTGCCCATGGCAACACCGTGAGCAACAAGAGTGGTGAACGAGCCGAGTCAAACCAGGAGTGTACGAGGTACCAAACGCAGAGCAGGAGAGTAGTCAGTAAGCCAGGGTCAATATGAAGCAGGGTCAAATGGTTAAAGAAGCTGCAGCAGGGCCAGGAAACAAAACAAGAATCCCAAGCAAGGAGGAACAGGCAGGTATAAATAGACAGAGGGCGGGAGCTAGCTCCGTCTGGCCAGGCTGTGATAGGCTCTCCCACTCCTAAGCCTGCCATCCTGAGTGGTGGAAGATGGAGTCAGTCTCACAGACATAGAAGCAGGTGCATACTGATTACCTATGGGCGTGGATACAGAAGCTGTGCCTGGCAGATCCTTAAAAGTATCCCCCCTTTTATGAGGGGCCACCGGACCCTTTCTAGATGGACCTGGTTTATTGGGGAAACGAAGGTGGAACCTCCTGACCAATACCCCAGCGTGAACATCCCGGGCGGGTACCCAAGTCCTCTCCTCAGGCCCGTATCCTCTCCAATGGATCAGGTACTGGAGGGAGCCTTGGACCATCTTGCTGTCCACAATCTTGGCCACCTCGAATTCTACCCCCTCAGGGGTGAGAACGGGGACAGGAGGTTTCCTCGAGGGAGCCAAGGACGGGGAGCAGCGTTTAAGGAGGGAGGCATGAAACACGTCGTGTACTCGAAAAGATGGGGGCAACTCCAGTCGGAAGGAGACAGGATTGAGGACTTCAATGACCTTGTACGGCCCTATAAACCGGGGAGCAAACTTCTTGGACGGGAATTTAAGGCACAAGTTCTTAGACGATAGCCACACCAGATCCCCGACCATAAACAAGGGGTTAGGAGAACGTCTTCTATCTGCCTGAGTTTTTTGTATGCTCTGGGACGTCTCTAGGTTCTTCTGAACCTGGGCCCAGACTGTGCACAGTTCCCGATGAACGACCTCTACCTCGGGATTGTTGGAACTACCAGGTGTAATGGAGGAGAACCGTGGATTAAACCCAAAATTACAGAAAAAGGGGGAGACCCCTGATGAGTTACTGACCCGGTTATTAAGGGAAAAATTGGCGAGGGGAATGAATGAGACCCAATCATATTGACCGTCAGAGATAAAACACCTTAAATATTGTTCTAGAGACTGATTAGTCCTCTCGGTTTGGCCATTAGTTTCAGGATGGAAGGCAGAAGAGAAGGACAGATCAATCTCCAACTTTTTACAGAAGGCTCTCCAAAACAAAGAAACAAATTGTACCCCTCTGTCAGAAACAATATTGACAGGGACCCCATGGAGACGCAGGATGTGTTTGACAAACAAGATAGCTAACTTCTTAGCTTTGGGTAGTTTTTTGAGGGGCACAAAGTGGCACATCTTACTGAAGCGGTCTACTACAACCCACACCACCGACTTGCCTTGAGATGGAGGCAAATCGGTGATAAAATCCATGGAGATATGGGTCCAAGGTCTCTGGAGAATGGGCAAAGAACGTAGTAAGCCCGCTGGTCGGGACCTGGGAGTCTTGGACCTAGCACAAACCTCACAAGCGGCGACGTAGGCCTTAACGTCTTTAGGCAACCCAGGCCACCAATAGTTTCTGGCAATGAGGTGCTTGGTACCCAGGATGCCTGGATGACCAGATAGTGCAGAGTCATGATTTTCCCTAAGTACCCTTAGCCGGAATTGCAGGGGATTAAACAGCTTGTCCCCAGGAAGATTCCTGGGAGCTGAACCTTGATCAGCAGCAATTTCAGAGACTAAATCAGAATCAATAGAGGAAATGATTATACCTGGAGGCAAAATACAAGCAGGATCTTCCTCCGAAGGAGGGCTGGCCATGAAGCTACGCGACAGTGCATCAGCCTTAATATTTTTAGAGCCAGCCCTATAGGTAACCAAAAAATTTAATCTGGTAAAAAATAACGCCCATCGAGCTTGTCTCGGGTTTAGCCTCCAGGCAGATTCTAGGAAAACCAGATTCTTGTGGTCGGTAAGGACCGTTACCTGGTGCCTAGCCCCCTCCAGGAAGTGGTGCCACTCTTCAAATGCCCATTTAATGGCTAAGAGTTTGCGGTTGCCAATATCATAGTTACTCTCAGTGGGCGAAAACTTCCTGGAGAAGTAGGCACAGGGACGGGGATGGGTGAGGGACCTGGGACAAGACAGCCCCCACTCCCACCTCGGACGTGTCAACCTCCACGATAAATGGCTCCATTTGGTTGGGCTGAACCAACACCGGGGCCGAGATAAAGCACTTCTTAAGGACCTCAAAAGCCTGGACAGCCTCAGGAGGCCAGCGTAGGAGATCAGCACCCTTGCAAGTGTGGTCCGTAAGAGGCTTAGCGATGACCGAGAAGTTAGCAATAAATCTCCTGTAATAATTAGTGAACCCCAAGAAGCACTGTAACGCCTTCAGGGAGGCAGGTTGGACCCATTCTGCTACAGCCTGGACCTTGGCGGGGTCCATGCGGAATTCATGAGGAGTGAGGATTTGACCCAAAAATGGTATCTCCTGCACCCCAAACACACATTTTTCGGTCTTCGCAAACAGTTTGTTTTCCCGAAGGACCTGGAGCACCTTCCTGACATGCTCAATGTGGGAGGACCAGTCCTTGGAAAACACAAGTATGTCATCAAGGTACACTACAAGAAATACCCCCAGGTAATCTCTTAAAATCTCATTTATGAAATTCTGGAAGACCGCGGGAGCATTACACAACCCAAAGGGCATGACGAGGTATTCGAAATGACCTTCGGGCGTGTTAAACGCAGTCTTCCACTCATCCCCCTCTTTGATGCGGATAAGGTTATACGCCCCCCGTAGATCAAACTTAGAGAACCATTGGGCCCCCTGAACCTGATTAAAGAGATCAGGAATCAAAGGAAGGGGATACTGGTTCCTTACAGTGACCTTAATCAAGTTACGGTAGTCAATGATTGGCCTAAGACCACCATCCTTCTTCCCTACGAAGAAGAAGCCAGCACCTACCGGAGAAGTAGAGGGGCGAATGTAACCCTTGGCCAGGCATTCCTGGATATACTCTCTCATGGCTTCATGTTCAGGACAAGAGAGAGTAAATATCCTACCCTTAGGGAGCTTAGCTCCTGGTACCAAATCGATAGCGCAATCGTATTCTCTATGAGGAGGTAACACTTCGGAGGCCTCCTTAGAGAAAACATCAGCGAAGTCCTGAACAAACTCAGGTAGCGTGTTCACCTCCTCAGGGGGAGAAATAGAATTAACAGAAAAACATGACGTCAAGCATTCATTACCCCCATTTGGTAAGATCCCCAGTATTCCAGTCAAACGTGGAATTATGCAACTGCAACCAGGGAAGGCCTAAAACCAAATCGGACGATAATCCCTGCATCAACAGTACAGAGCACTGCTCCAAATGCTTGGAGCCAACAAGGAGTTCAAAAACAGGGGTATGATGTGTAAAATAACCATTAGCAAGAGGAGTGGAGTCGATACCCACTACCGGGACAGGTTTAGGCAAATCAATCAAAGGCATAGCTAGAGACATAGCAAATTCCACAGACATGATATTAGCAGACGACCCTGAATCCACGAAGGCACTGCCGGTAGCAGACCTACCACCAAAAGGGACCTGAAAGGAAAGCAAGATTTTACTAAGTTTCATATTTACGGGAAATAACTGTGCGCCCAAGTGACCTCCCCGATGATCACTTAGGCGCGGAAGTTTTCCGGCTGCTTATTCTTACGCATAGGACAGGTGTTCACTTGATGCTTGTCATCCCCACAATAGAAGCAGAGACCATTCTTCCTGCGGAACTCTCTACGTTGTTGGGGGGACACGGAGGCCCCGAGTTGCATAGGTAACTCTGAGTCTTCCGTGGAAGAACGAAGCAACGGAACCTCGGGATGCATCATGGGGGAGTCAGAGGAGAAAACACATAAACGTTCACGTTGTCGTTCCCTGAGACGTCGGTCAAGTCGTACCGCTAAAGCCATAACCTGGTCTAGGGAGTCAGAATAGGGATAGCTAACTAGCAGGTCGTTCAGGGCGTTCGACAGACCCAACCTAAACTGGCACCTTAAAGAGGCTCTGTCACCAGATTTTGCAACCCCTATCTGCTATTGCAGCAGATAGGCGCTGCAATGTAGATTACAGTAACGTTTTTATTTTTAAAAAACGAGCATTTTTGGCCAAGTTATGACCATTTTCGTATTTATGCAAATGAGGCTTGCAAAAGTACAACTGGGCGTGTTGAAAAGTAAAAGTACAACTGGGCGTGTATTATGTGTGTTACATCTGGACGTGTTTACTACTTTTACTAGCTGGGCGCTCTGATGAGAAGTATCATCCACTTCTCTTCACAACGCCCAGCTTCTGGCAGTGCAGACACAGCCGTGTTCTCGAGAGATCACGCTGTGACGTCACTCACAGGTCCTGCATCGTGTCAGACGAGCGAGGACACATCGGCACCAGATGATTCTGCAGCAGCATCGGCGTTTGCAGGTAAGTCGATGTAGCTACTTACCTGCAAATGCTGATGCTGCTGCAGAATCAACTGTAGCCTCTGGTGCCGACACGATGCAGGACCTGTGAGTGACGTCACAGATCTGCACTGCCAGAAGCTGGGCGTTGTGAAGAGAAGTGGATGATACTTCTCATCAGAAAGCCCAGCTAGTAAAAGTAGTAAACACGCCCCGATGTACACACATAATACACGCCCAGTTGTACTTTTACTTTTCAACACGCCCAGTTGTACTTTTGCAAGCCTCATTTGCATAAATACGAAAATGGTCATAACTTGGCCAAAAATGCTCGTTTTTTTAAAATAAAAATGTTACTGTAATCTACATTGCTGCGCCTATCTGCTGCAATAGCAGATAGGGGTTGCAAAATCTGGTGACAGAGCCTCTTTAAGGCAGGGTCATTCCACTGAGAAGCTACGCACCACTTCCTAAAGTCAGAGCAATAATCCTCAACAGGTCTCTTACCCTGACGTAAGGTCACCAGCTGACTCTCGGCAAAGGCAGTCCTGTCAGTCTCGTCATAAATGAGTCCGAGAACAGAAAAGAAAAGATCAACGGAGGAAATTTCAGGGGCGTCAGGAGCCAAGGAGAAGGTCCATTCTTGGGGCTCTTCCTGGAGCCGGGACATAATTATACCCACCCGCTGGCTCTCAGAACCTGAGGAGTGGGGCTTTAAATGAAAATAGGGCCTAAAACTCTCCCGAAAGGAGAGAAAAGTCTTCCAGTCCCCAGAGAACTGGTCAGGCAACTTGAGGTGGGGTTCAAGAGGTGAGGTGAGGGGCACTACCATGGTAGCATCAGGCTGGTTGACCCTCTGAGCCAGGGCCTGGACCTGTAGGGAGATACCCTGCATTTGCTGAACCAGGGTCTCAAGGGAGTCCATAGTGGTGTGAGGGACCAGGGTAGAGTAGATATATGGGCTTGTGATTATGTAATGACAGGGATAGGGAAACAGACAAGTGAGCCCTAATCTACCCGCCACTCAGTCCCTGCCTACTTGCAACGACCCGCCCTAGGCGACGGGGTACAACTGGGCGACGGTCCCTACACTCAATAAGTGCACGACAGACAACAGACAAGGAAACACAGAACAAAGGGAAACGGGCCAGTTGCCCACGGCAACACCGTGAGCATCAAGAGTAGTAAACGAGCCGAGTCAAACCAGGAGAGTTCGAGGTGCCAAACGTAGAGCAGGAGAGTAGTGAACAAGCCGAGTCAAACCAGGAGTGTACGAGGTACCAAACGCAGAGCAGAAGAGTAGTCAGTAAGCCAGGGTCAATACGAAGCAGGGACAAGTAGTTCAAGAAGCTGCAGCAGGGCCAGGAAACCAACAGAGAAGAATCACAAGCAAGGAGGAACAGGAAAGACAGGAATAAATAGAAAGAGGGCGGGAGCTAGCTCCATCTGGCCAGGCTGTGATAGGCTCTCTCACTCCTAAGCCTGCCATCCTGAGTGGTGGAAGATGGAGTCAGTCTCACAGACATAGAAGCAGGTGCAGACTGATTACCTATGGGCGTGGATACAGAAGCTGTGCCTGGCAGATCCTTAACAGAAACAAAACAAGAATCACAAGCAAGGAGGAACAGGAAAGGCAGGTATAAATAGACAGAGGGCGGGAGCTAGCTCCGTCTGGCCAGGCTGTGATAGGCTCTCCCACTCATAAGCCTGCCATCCTGAGTGGTGGAAGATGGAGTCAGTCTCACAGACATAGAAGCAGGTGCAGACTGATTACCTATGGGCGTGGATACAGAAGCTGTGCCTGGCAGATCCTTAACAGTTATACAATGATATCAAAGCTGTTAGGTCACATCTGACAAAGGGTGGTGCTAACCATAAAGTTTTGAAAGCAGCTATGGATGTGAAAAGAGGATAGAGATCCAGTGAAAACGAGCGCCGATTGAGGCAGCTCACAAGGAGCAATGATTGGTTATGTATGGACGAGCGATCATTACTACGATGGTTTGTCCCTATACATTTCCATCATGTCGGCAGCATATCCTCTTGTTTACACAGGTAGATGTGCTGCTGACTAGCGACCATTTTATTGGCCGCATAAACAAGCAGATCATTTTATTAATATCATGCCAACTGATGCTGAGCATCTGTACAATGTATATAGTGTACATGCTGCTCGGTTTAATGCACAGGGTATCTACAGTGTGTATATATATATATATATATATATATATATATATATATATATATATATATAGATAGTGCAAGTTATTTATACCAATTGCGAACTACACGTGAGGAATTCATCAATATACAACGGGAATTTTCCCATACAGTATGGGCCCAAAGAAGATAACACGTGACACTGAGGTACAGTATGGGCCCATAGAGGATAACACATTACACTGAGGTACAGTGTGGGCACGAAGAGGATAACACATGATACTGAGAAACAGTATGGGCCCAAAGAAGATAACACATGACACTGAGGTACAGTATGGGCCCAAAGAGGATAACACATGACACTGAGGTACAGTATGGGCCCAAAGAGGATAACACATGATACTGAGGTACAGTATGGGCCCAAAGAGGATAACACATGATACTGAGGTACAGTATGGGCCCAAAGAGGATAACACATGACACTGAGGTACAGTATGGGCCCAAAGAGGATAACACATGACACTGAGGTACAGTATGGGCCCAAAGAGGATAACAC